>NC_054381.1:34056318-34356318 GCF_017654675.1 Xenopus laevis | reverse complement strand
TACTTGCATGTTAAAGAACCTGAAGGAACCAAATGGGGCATTGCTCTTAAAAAGGGGCCACTGCTTCAAAGACTTACATAGAATCAAAATAAACAGCTATGTCAAGTCAGATTTATATTGTTTATGTAACTGGTCCTTTAATTCTATTGTGAATCTTGGGTCATAAATGTCAAGTTCAGGCGTAACCCACACAAAAATGTTCATTAACCCTGTTCTATGAAACAATGATGCAAAGTTGGCACAGAGTTTGTTTCATGGGAAAAGTGCGTCATGAGAATGCACCAAAGCCCTCATGGATTAATGGCCAGATGAGCACAGTTGTGTACAAGTGTCAAGGTTATGCAAGAAAGCAGATGCATGAGGCACATTGGCAACTGTGAAGCACGTTCTTCCAACCTAAGTACTGGTCCAAATGATCATCTAGTGCAGGGCTTGGCAATATATGGAACTCCAGCTTTGATCCCCAGCATGGGAGTAGTTGTTCTTAAACAGCTGGAGGGCAATAATGCGATAATTACTACATACGATAGAAACGTATCATCTATAAATAATAATATTAGAATATTAGTATTTGCAATTAAAACTCATCCTACTCAGGGTGGCCCATACTTCAGAAAGAATTTAATGGTCAGTATGTGTTCCACAGGAACATAACTCATTCTCAGAGATGCAAGAAATATAAGATTGTACCTTTGGCAGTGACAAAAAAAAAAGAAGATAAATATGATTTTTAGCTTGATTTCATTATTGTACATCATTGTAAATGGGTTAAGTAGGGGTGTAGGAATAGAGACAGCAAGAACCTTGGCTGCTGAAGTCAAGTAGAGTAGAGGGCCTGATTTGGGTTCTCACTAATACTTAGTTTTATCATAGGTAATAAAGATGATAATCCCTCATAAGGTTTGTGAAAAGGGGATTCTAATAATTTAGGTCTTTTATAAGATTAGTATTTGTATAAATACAACACTGGCATTCAGGTAAAATAATTCTATGCAGATTGTTGCAAAGACTGGAGATAAAACTTGCACTACACAATGCCTTTGTTTAACCTTACTATTCAGTCGCAATTGATGTAAAACTTTTGATTTCAGAGAATTATCTGATTAAAAAATGTAAATGAACGTAACTATAATTTCTCCTTTTCTAGGGAGATTCTGTTAAGGGTGACCCGGGAAACAATGGAGAACAGGTAGGGAGTTTGACTTCAATCTCTCGCTGTGCAGTTGGTTGGTTTCTTTACAGAAAACCATTTCAATTTGTTGACAGAACTGTTTGTAATTTCATTGTACAAAGAGTTGGCCAAGCGATCATGGTGTGATTCCTTCACAGATGACACAAAGCGAGTCATTTCTAATTGAACTGTATGATATATTTGTGGCCCTTTAATATACTGTCAGTCTGTCCTGTTTAACTCTGACCAACTAATTAGACTAAACAGAACAGCACATTGAGCAATGAGCTAGTCTAACTCTTGTATTAATAGGCCTGCTATTGTTGCCAGAATATCCAAGAAGCCCTGGGGCTGCTCTGTAAACTGTTTTAACTCATATTTGTTGGGAAAACAAGCCAACTTCTACCATATGACACAGAGGGACACATGTGGGATAAAAAAAAAAAAACATCCCTTGGTGACCATTTTTTATTCTATTAAAGTATTGACAAGATTAGTCTTAATAAGTACTTAATGTCAGTTTGGTGTCCCACTGAATTGGATAGGAAGAGGTTACTGGTAGGGAAAGGCCAGGGGGTGACCATTGTCATCAAAACTCTTTGGGGGTTATTTATCAAAGTCCGAATTTATCTCAATATTTTCTGCTACAAACTCCGATCAAATACACTCGGGTTTTTTTCGCTTATTTATTATTACATTTTCCTGAAAATTTGCTTTGCGGGAAAAAAATCAGATTTTCACAATTTTTTGGGATTTTTCGTCCGATTTTCATGTTCTTTTTTTATTTTTCACCCGAAAACTCCGATTTTTGCCCAAAAACTTCGGAGTATTGCACGAAACCCAGCGCACATCAACAAAAATTGGGACTTCTCCCATTGACTTATATGCAACCTCAACAGTTCTGAGATTCTGGATTTCTGATTCAGGCTTTTCCAGCCTCTGGGTTTAATACATTCCAAAAAATTTGTGATTTTTTAAAAGTCCGATTTTATAAAAAACAATCACAAATTTTTTGTATTTTTTTCATTCGGAGTTTAGTAAATAACCCCCTTAGTGTGCACCATTAACTTTAGACTTCCATTGCTATATTTTGTAAGTCATAGCTAAGTTTGCTAAAATACAAGTTGTACCTAAGTCAGATGATAAAGATCATATTTAAAGAATGATGTATTCCTTTTGTTTTTCATAGGCAAATGGAAGCAAACAATAGCCAAAAACACAGAAACAATTTTAACTATGGTAACGAATATCCAGCTTTTAGCCAAAGCTAGTTACACACACAACTTTTGTGCCTTTATTATATTCAGCAGTTTCCATGATAACATTACAGCACTGCCAGTATAGGCACAAACAAAAGGTTTTAACATTTCTTTTCTGCAACAAATATGCTATATATGGATGATGCACATATTTGGAAGTCCCTATGTGGTCTGGCAGCATATATAGTAAGCTCTGTTTGGCTGTTTTTTTAGACAACCAAAACTTGCCTCTAAGCCAGGGATTCAAAAATAAGCACCTGCTTTGGGGCCAGTGGGAGCAACATTCAAGGGGTTGAAGAGAAACATGTTGCTCACAAGCCACTGGTTGGGGATCACTAATTTAGAGTATATTTTGTTCAGGACCATGGACAGTGGATGTGATGCTCTGCTGACAGCATGTATAACTTTCTTGGATTCTGTGAGACTGGGCTCTATATGATGGTGCCTGCAATGTATAAAAATGCAGTAGATCGTAAGCAATTTATTCTGTGGTGGTCTATACTGTTCTTCATACCGGCCATTCTTTTCCTGTTGAATCGAATCCTCTACTGTAGGAATTTCAGATGTCAGTAATGGTAAAAATATGCAGATAACATTATATATTGAATGTGATAATTGGTTATAGGAGAACCAAGATTACTATTATTTTGCCATAAAGACACTTTTAGTTCTCATTTTTCTATATGTATTCCTATGGAAGCTTCTATGCTATTCCTGGTCATAAAGGCTTCATAGCAGTGATATCGCCAAGTAAACCTAGTGTGTAAAATGATCAGTATTCATTTTTAAATAGTATACACTTCAAAACAATGACAACTACTATCCATATATTACATATTTGCTAATGGATTGAAAATGATTTCACCATGCTCTGTTTATTTATCTGTTTTTATGAGCTATTTTCTTCCACAGCGCAGATCAGAGTAAGGGGGTGCAATTACAGTCATAATAAATCAAATATTTTTTCTTCTTCCTTTCTTTTATGGTTAGGGCCCACCAGGGGCTGAAGGACCAAAGGTAAGGAAATGCCTGTTTTATACAATGTGACCCAAGCAAGTACCTAATTTTATGTAAATATTATAGTACCTGTGCCCATGCCTTACTAGTAGTGCAACATGGGCTAAATCCATTAATTTTCTTCAATTTACCTGTTTTTGAAATAGGAACTGTAAAATGGTACATTTATAAAGTTTTCATTGAAACGTAAAGGAATACTGTAAATTGTTATAGCAATTACAATTTTACTGTAATCCCATAACTATGATAGCATTTCCCTATGACAAACTGTGACTGTGACAAAACTACTGATGTGTACGATATATTCATTGACATTTTTTATCTCTCATTTTGCCATAAAAATATATAATATAGTATACTAGGCCTTTGAAATTGAAATTGAAATCATGTTGGAAATGAAAGATTTTCAATAAATTGAAGTTTTCTAGATAAAATAAGTTAGAGAAATAAAAATACATGTTATGGTTTCAATGGTTCATGAATAGGGCTGCATAGATTCAGAAATATATCAACAAAAGAACAAAAATTATGACAACTATTATATACAGGTATGGAATACAGAACGTTCTGAAATACAGGAAGGCCATCTCCCATAGACTCCATTTTAATCAAATAATTCACATTTAATAAAAACTTTTCCCTTTTTCCCTGCATATAGTACCTTGTACTTGACCCCAACTAAGATAGAATTAATCCTTATTGGAGGCAAACCCCGCGTATTAGGTTTAATTAATGTTTACATGATTTTTTAGTAGATTTAGGGGCACATTTACTTTGGGTGAATATCGAGGGTTAATTAACCCTCGATATTCGACCATCGAAGTTAAGTCCTTCGACTTCGAATATCGAAGACAAACGATTTACCGCATTTACTTCTATCGAACGATCGAAGGAAAAATTGTTCGATCGTACGATTAAATTCTTCGAATCGAACGGTTCGAAGGATTTTAATCCATCGATCGTACAATTTTCCTTCGATCCGAAATTACTTAGAAAGCTTATGGGGAAGGTCCCCATAGGCTAACATTGGTGCTCGGTAGGTATTAGGTGGCAAAGTAGGTAGTCGAAGTTTTTTTTAAAGAGACAGTACTTCGACTATTGAATGGTCGAATAGTCGAACGATTTTTAGTTCGAATCATTCGATTCAAAGTCGTAGTCGAAGGTCGAAGTCGCCAATTCGATGGTCGAAGTTTTTTTCATTCTAATCCTTCACTCGAGCTTAGTAAATGTGCCCCTTAATGTATGGAGATCTAAATTATTGAAAGACCCCTTATCCGGGAAACCCCAGGTCCCGAGCATTCTGGATAACCCATACCTGTATATTGTTTAGACCTGTCCCTATGTGTTGTATTTCATTTTTCCTATGGAAATCATTAAACTTTACCAGTGGCTGCAATGATATCACTATAATTTAGAACTTAAACAGTACTTTTATCGCTTCATTGCTGTGATTATTTTATCATTGTTATATATCATGTGAATTATTTGTAATGTACCTGTTTGTTTACACATATATATTTATATATATATATATATATATATATATATATATATATATATATATATATATATATATATATATATATAAATACGTTGTAGATGGGTGCACACCAGGAACGTTTAAAGTCAAATTACTTAAAGATTAAAACATACTTTATTGAAAAATTTTTTAAAACATATATATATATGAATTGATCACAACCTATCTGATCCTAACCACATTATAGTAATGATACTGTATCTTTACTAAGGGTAACAGAGGAGAATGCGGGAGACCTGGAGTAAAAGGTGACAGGGTGAGTATATTTATCACTATTATAAAGTATAACAGTATAGGAGAATAGAACTTCTTAGTACTGTACCTATATTTTTGGTTTACAATTTTATCTCACATTTGGCCAGATTCAATTCAGGGAGGAAAAGATTTATTATGTGAAAAGTCATGAACGATATTCAATTTAACATGCAATTCAATTCAGAAAATATTATCTCACTGTTTATTACTTGAAAACTCTATTGGAAGTCTATTGGAAAAAAGTGGAACTAAATTTGGAGAAAAGTTTTTTTTTATCCTCGATTGAATCTGTGTTTTCATGAGTTTTCACATGATAAAGAGAACTTTTTCTCACTGAATTGATGTAGCCATTGCCTGATAATCCATTGTTAATAACAATCATGTTTTTTTTTTTTTTGTAGGGGCCAGTAGCTCCACCTGGACAGATAGGTCCTAGAGGAAGTCAGGTACAAATGGTTTATGTTTTCAGTGTATTAATGCTCTATCAAACACACAATAATTTGAAAAGATTTTTCCTTCCCCCACCCATCACTCATGAATATAGGGCTGCTGAATACGTCTCTCTGCTACATTTTGGAGCACATAGATACATAAAAATTTACAGAGGTGCAGGACAGGAGCAAAGAAAAAAAACCCTACCCTGTGCTTAATAAATGACCCCCATGTGGCATAGACTACAAAAGGAATCCTTGTACCTCAGGTCAGCTCAGTGCACAGAAATTAGTTCTTTGTGCCGCCATACCTGCAAAGGTCCCCAAGTGCTGGAATGTCTGCATGAAATGAATCAGGCTAATTGCTTTTTCATATCAAAGAATATAAAATATAAATGTTATTTCATATCTAGCGAATCTGTCCCGTTTTGCAGAAAAAAAACGCAAAACAGTGAAAAGTTTTTACGTATGACAATTTTTTCTTACTCCAAATGCATTAAACTCAATGGGTGTTTTTTTCTTGGGGCGACTTTTTTGTCCAAATGCATTAAAGTCAATGGGAGTTTGTCTTATGGTGACTTTTTTGTCTGTGCGACAATTTTATCTTGGCGAATTTCTTGTAGCGACAAAATTTTTCACAGTGGATTTTTGTCGCAGTTTTTGTCGCAGTTTTTTGAAAAAAATTGCAGATGGCAAAGTGCATAATTTCCCCGCTAAAATATTACATGTTCATTATACATTATTATAATAAGGTGCAGCATAGCCCTTCCAATAACCATGTGAACTCTGGAAAGATTCTTAAGTCCTTAAAACACATGTAGTAAACTGCATCCAATGTTTGTTGCCAAACTACTGTAAATTCTGGGCACTGATACATGGGAATAGTGCATTCCCAGACTGAAAGTATTTATAAAACAGAATGGATGGTTACTGAAAGCACAAGCAATAAACCTGCATACAATACCTATCCAAAATTAGTATTGGCACAGAAAAGTACATGTTTTTCACTTTGCATGTAGACATACAAGCCTTGGATCAATCTATGTACCAAGAAAAAAAAACAAATATATAAAGAGCAGCAAAGCAATCACTTTGTTTTGCATTTGGGTAACTCTGACCAGAACAAAATTTAACCACCATTCAGGCAGCCCTCAGTGACTGTTCCAAGCCTTGCCGTGGTTGCCAACATAAATATGTTGCCAAACGAGCAGATCTTTGCCCAATATGGCTTCCTTGTGCTGAGCAATATTTGGCTGATCCAATCATTTGGTCCTCAAGCCAAACAATCATATCACAGTAGGCACCTATGCAAGCTTTTGGGAGAGGATCTAATCTACAAGTTTATTCAGCCCTCAACCCAACCGAATTTTTTAACCTGTCGATATCTGGCTGATTTTCAACCAGACATTTTTAGAGTATAACCTCTTTTATTGGTTACTGCTTATTTTTTTTATTTAAGTTTGTGTATATACCCATTTATTGTACAATACTGTGGAATATGTTGGTGCTTTATAAAGACTGCACATGTTAATAATGAGGAAAACAGGGCACATAATAAGCAAGCTGATAATCGTGTAGTGTTTGTATTGTAGGGTATCTCAGGACCACCAGGGCAGACAGGTCCAAGAGGAAACCAAGGAGACAAGGTAATCATTTTTTAATTCATAATTAATAAGATGTTATTTTACATTTGGTGTTCAGAAATTAGGATTTCTTGGAGCTGTCTATGTAAAAAAATGAATGCATTATGTAACCACTGTAAGTGAAACATCTCTGTGTAGGGCAGGCATGTCCAAAGTGCGGCCCGGTGGCCAATTGCGGCCCGTTTTCAAATTTACACCGGCCCTCAGCCTCCGTCATGAAATTAATAATAATGAGGCCCCCCAGCACAGTGCAAAAAGGAATCCCATAGCAGTAATATTAAGGCACATTAGTGAAATGATCTGCCACTTGGTCTATACTGCTGCCTGTGTGCTGAAGGTGTTAGTAATAGACACGTAACGGCACATAGTGACGTGCTATATTCACATACTTCTTTAGGGCTGAAGGTGTCAATAGACGTACTGATGTGCCAGTACAGTGAACTAAAGAAGTATGGCGTCACTACGTTCCAGAACGTGTCTATTACTAACACCTTCAGCACACAGGCAGCAGTATAGACCAAGTGGCAGATCATTTCACTAATGTGCCCAAATATTACTGCTACGATTACTCGATTCCTGTAATTTAATGTTAATGGTTCAAAGAATGTCGGGCTGAATGGTCGGCCCCCACACATTTTCACCTCACCAAATCTGGCCCTAGTTGCAAAAAGTTTGGGCACCCCTGGTGTAGAGGCATCTATAATCAAAGAGGATAATGCTACATATAAAAATACCATAGCCATCTAGCAAATGTTTTAGCATTAAACTAGAACTTTATCTATAGTTATGGAAGTACTTCAGGGTCAGGGATTCCTCGGAAATTCACCAGTTATTTCTGGGTCTGTCTCCATTGATGCTGCCTTGCATATCTGTAACAGAACTGTGTATAGCGCATTATCAGAAATTTGTCACGCAAAGGGTGGTTTTCTTTTTCTGCTTAAGGACCACAGTGATGCCATTATATGTGCTCGCTTGTCTCTTTGACAACTACATGAAACTCCCCCGCTATCCCAGTGCACAGCAAACTAGTTGTGGAAACAAGGAAAGCATTATCACCAAGTTGTTGATTCCTCTATAGTGAAATAGATGGTGAAGCTCAAAATCTTAATCTAAACCTCAGCAGGCCAAAGGTTCTTACAAGAATAAAAGTCATCTTTCTGTTGTTTTTATATTACCTAAATAAAATTCTTTTTTCACTGCATGCTTCTTTAAGGGCAGAGCATTGAACTTGAGTAGAATTCAACTCTACACAGATAGCAATAGCAGTGTTGGGGTCCTTGGAACCATAAACCCCAAGCCAGGGCAATTAACAATTAAAATAATTGCTTGCTGCAGTATGATGATTAGTCAGCAGGTTGGGGAAGGTGATGGTACAGCTTGTCTATTTGCTGATACTGACAATTTCTGCTACCTGTTTGATGTTAGAGGTTGAAATGCTACTACTTATGGCAGAGACACGCTCAGATTCGGGGAGATTAGTCGCCCAGTGACAAACCTCCTCTTCTTCGGGGCGACTAATCTCCCCAAATTGCCTTCCCGGCGGGATGGCACTTGGAGCACTTCATTTTCCGAAGTCGCCTGAAGTCGCCTCACGAGGAAACTTCGGGCGACTTCGGAAAATGAAGCGCTCCAAAGCCATCCCGCCGGTGATTTACATTCTAGCCGGCGGAAAGGCAGGGAAAGGCAGTTTGGGGAGATTAGTCGCCCCAAAGAAGAGGAGATTTGTCACCGGGGCGACTAATCTCCCCGAATCTGAGCGTGTCTCTGCCCTTTTGCTGTTGCTTATTGGCGTTTTACTTTTACAGTTTGTCTAACTGTACTTTTAGTTTTAGATTATAATATACTGCATTCAAAATGTTAAAGTAGTCAGTTGAAGATATAAATGTATCTTAAGGTTGAAATGATAGCACATTGCAAGCAGTTTTATGGGTTTTTTTTCCAAAAGGATGGATGATAGTGGAAATCACTATTATATACTTGTAGGTTTATGTACACTATATGGGACAACTTATCTGGACAGCACTTCTAATTATTGGAAATTGCCATTTAAGCAACACACAATAATTGCAGACAAATGTGCCACTGAAGCATACAATGACATTCTTTACAAAGTCATGCTTTCTACTTTGTGGCAACATTAATAGGTAAAGCTTTTTTAGCCGCAAAGAGATGACCAACACCATTGGAACAAGATGTTGGATAGACAGGTGTTCAAGCACCGTCCATTGATGGACAATGACTGGTCATCATGGTCAAATGCTCTATAGGAATATACTGACTGATAACATGTGCCTGACATTAGTCTATTTGCCTGAACTTTTCATAGGGCAGCTAACAACATGACAAACAAGAACAATATGATGTATATTATTTTTTTTTGGGGGGGGGGGCTATAGTTTGGACTGTGCACTACATTGTATTTATAACTTAATATCAGAGATAGTAGTATCATCCTATGGTTGTTCTTAAAACATGATCACATCTATTCTTTCTTCCTTTTTAAAAAGGGGGAACCTGGCCCTGAAGGTCCCAGAGGTCCTGATGGAATCCCTGGAATTGGGCATCAAGGAGCAAAGGTAACCAATTAAGAAACATTGGACTCGGTAACTAGTCTTGCTACAGAATTTTTATAATATAAGACTACATTTTTGTTGCTAGAGTCTTATAATATTGTTTCTGTTTAGGGAGAAAAGGGAGAAGAAGGACGAATAGGATCACCGGGACCTCCAGGCATTGGGGAACCTGGTTCTCCTGTGAGCATTCAATATGTCAATATGTTTCTTTTCTGTGTTCTCTATTATGTCTTCTTCCAATATGGGAAATAAAAAACCTCCATGAACTTATGAATACATATTACACAGTAAGGAGGTTTTATTCTTAACAGATTCAGGTCTGCTTGGAATACTGTCATTTAAATTTTATAGCTGATATACTGCTTTTGTCTTTGAGGTGTAAAGATAATCTGCACTGCATTCTACATTACAGAATTTACAATAAATACTGGTATTTGGGGAAGCCATAGGGCTATTTCATCCTGATGCTATGAAACTACTAGAAGTATCACTGGTGAAGCAACATTTCCACAATAAGGGCTCCTAGATGTTTGTTGTATGGGCAGTGTCCACTTGTCACTCTACTATGTATAGTACAGGTATGGGATCCGCTACCTGAAAACCCGCTAGCCTGAAAGTTCCGAAATTACAGAAAGGATGCCTCCCATAGACTCCATTTTATAAAAATAATCCAAATTTTTAAAAATAATGTAATTATGAAAATACTTTGAACTTGATCTAAACTAAGATCTAAATAATTAATCTTTATTGGAAGCAAAACCAGCCTATTGTGTTTATTGTATGTTATTGCCTGAAAACCCCACATTTTTGGATTATCGGACGATAATTGTCCAATATCGTAAAAGGGACACCTCCCATTGATTTATACGTGACCTTGGCAGATTTGAGATGGCAGGTTTTGAGATTTTCGAATTCAGACTTTTGGCAGCTTCAGGGTATAATAAATCAAGTTTATTTTCCCTCTAAAAATTAGGGGTTTTGCCCAAAAAACCTCAACCAGTAAATAACCCCCTAAATATGTTCTAATATAATGAAACATACCCCATGTTTCACATGTACATGTGAATGTTATGAATTGAGTTTGCCGTAGATGCAATTCTAGGCTATGGAGTTGGATTTATAAAATGTATGTGAAAGATAAATATTTGATATCTAAAGATATCCAAAGTTAGGAAATAACATTTTACATTTGTTTTACCATAATCACAGGGAAGTCCCGGCACAGAAGGAATGCCAGGGGAGAGGGGTCAGCCTGGAGAGGGAGCTCCTGGACAGAAGGTACCAATATTAAGTGAGCCACAGTCTATGGTCTATATCAGCTATATGCACTTTGCTTTATTCTAAAACATTGGCTACCATCTTCACACAAATGTACAGTATGCTTTCACAGCATAAATGATTCCATTTGTTACCCTCAGTGGGCCTGCTCCAGAAACATGGAAATCCTTCCTGACAAATATCTTGTAGTAAAAGTGCAGTATCAAAGATCTTGGATTTGATTTTACAATACAACTACAGACAAAGGTCAAGACTACACTAGGCAAGACTAGTGCTGGGCAAACTAAAATAGAAAGAACATACAGTTCAGCTTAGTTACACACACTAAAGGTGACCATACACTATAAGATACACTCGTTTAGCAAGGTTGCCAAATCAGCAGATCTGTCCCCGATATGCCCACCAAAGGCAGGGTGATATCGGGCTAATCGGATCATTCAGCCTGAGGGCCAAACAATTGGATTACAATGATGGGAATAGGCGCCAACGGGATGAAGACCACATCAACTAGCCAATGTGGTCCTCAATCGCAGGGGAAAATCAAACCTGCCTAATCGATATCTGGCTGATTTTTGGCTAGATATCGGTTGGGGAAACTGTCGGAATGCACGATACACGGGCAAATAAGATGCCGAATCGGTCTGATGGACACGAATCAACATCTTTAATCTGCCTGTGTATGGCCACCTTTAATGAGTTCAATTTTTGAAGCTAAAGTTTGAGCTTTATTAAGTATATTAGGTGCTATGCTATCAGCGTACAGGCAGGTTCAACATGATGGAGATCCAAGAAGAAGTGTTTAGAAGTAGCTGGCTTTTGATCATCATACCATAGGTGCCAGTGGTCCCCAATTGGACAACTTACTTTGTAACTGAGTGTCTACTATAAAAAAGATAATGAAAATTATTTCATTACTATTCATTTTTTCTGGCTTGGTAGGGAGAAAAAGGATCAGAAGGGCCCCAGGGTCATACTGGCTTACCAGGATTGTCCATTCAAGGCGATAAGGTAAAATAAGCCATAATGGCACCGCAATATTGTCATCTGCATACATTTTAGTCATGCATATCTACTACAGGTATGGAATAACTCAATTTTTTTTAAATTATTTTATTTCTCTGTAAAAATAAAACAGCACCTTGTACTTGATCCCAACTAAGATACACATCATCCTTATTAGAGACAAAACAATTCTATTGGGGTTATTTAATTTTTTTTTTTTTTTTTTAGTAGATTAAGGTATGGAGATCCAAATCCCTTATGTGGAAAACCCAAACCCCTGAACTGGGAAATAAATAAATATATAGATAAATAAAATTGCATGAGTTAATTCCTATTGACTTCTACAAAAGCTTGCCAGCTTTTGTTTTTTTTTTAGCCGACTTTTTGCATTTTTCTTTTTGCTTTAATTAAGCCTGACAGAGATTTTAGAAAATATTCTTGTTCGCTTTGCTTCTGCATCTGCAATCTCAATTTTTGATAAATTACCCTGATAGGGAAGAGGTTAAATGCATGCCATACCTATTTCCTACCCTGTTACCCAGCATTCCCATGTCTACGAGATGCATTTGATGATATATTACATTGTGTTCATATCAGAATATTAAGGGCCTTATTTATTTAATCAAAAAAGTCAGACCAAACTAGAATCCATGATTGGACCTTATTTATTAATAAAAAAAGCACGATTTTACCAGATCGGGGACAAACCCGAAAAAATCGAGCCAATGATTGTTTTTTTCCCAAATTGCTTGATTTTTTTGGGCTTCTTCAAAAATCCAGAATATTTTGGATTTTTCAGCTACTTCTAGTGCAGACCACAGAAACTTCCAAATAGGATAGGGACCTCTCCCATTGACTTAGATACAACCTTGGCAGGTCTGAGATGCTGGTTTTTTTTTGCTTTGAATTTTTTTCCCACTAAAAATTCGGATTTTATAGTAAAACAAAAGCAATTTTTTTGAGTTTTTGGCATTCGAACTTTAATAATTAATTAAACACATATATACTGAATGATTACAGAAAAATAAAGCAAAAGCCTAGTTATAAATAAGTCTAGTTATAAATAAGTACAGGTATTAATTCCCGTTCTCAAGATGTCATGTGATTCTGTAATGATTTAACTTTTTTATCTTCTGTATTTCATGATGGTTTCTTTAAATTAGATGATTTATGCATGTATTTCAGGTATATCTACAATGTATAAAACAGTTATGAGTAGCTCCTGTTTGATGTGTTTCCCTGTGATGTTTTTTGACTGCAACATCCAACATACCAAAGACAGCTGAGGGCTGTCAGTTGAGGGGAATTTTAGTTAATCAACATAGGTAGGACTGCTGTTTGCCAATTACTAGTGTAGATCATTATACATTAATATAGCTAAACTGTGTGCTTATTCATTAGGGTGACATTGGACCTCCAGGAACATCTGGTCAAGTAGGACTTCCAGGTTCAGGCTCTCCAGGACCTCAGGTGATTCATAGATAGCAAAACTGTATTTATAAATTAATGAATTTAATGCTTTGTAAGTGTGGTATGAGCATGAAACTAGTGACTGGTAAAGACACCTAAAACAAGAACTATGGCAAATAAATGCTGTAGCAAATATCATGTGTGAAGTGTGGAGCACAGGGCAGATGGGAATAAGGTAGTCCTGTTCTTGCTGCCTACTGTATATGATGAACACATTAGGGGGTGGGTAGAGGGTGAGAGAAGGGTGCCCACGTGCATCCCATCACCTGTCCCTCATGACTAAAGGGAATGCTGAATGCACAGGTATTTATGCTCCATTTTTGAGGGCAACCTGGATATTAAGACGCTCACCACAGGACAGGCCTAAAGTGCAGAAAACACTGTGCTGGTACCTTTGCTCCTTTATGCTGGACATAGTAAGTTGTAGATAATATAGCATGGGGCTGTTATGTGGTGTCCCATGTTCCCTCAGGGATACTTAACTGAGTAACACACACCACTGCCCTTCGTTTGCAAAGCTTTTACCACACTGAAGCAACAAATTAACTGGGGGTTCACAACACACTTGCAATGAACTCAAGAACAGCCACCAGTGTGAATTAACAAAGCATCCTCCTCGCCACACACTCTTGACATTTACATTTTTCCCAGACCACTTGGCCCCATCCTCCTGCTTAGATCCCTGTTCCTTGCATTGTCAGTGATGCTGCTCCTTGTTGCAGACTTTCAGTAGAGGGGTCAGCCCACGTTACAGGTACACTAGGCCCTATGTACCATATTTTCTATCCTTGTAGGTCTCTAACTGGGCAGGTACCACCGGGACACTGGTCCCTCACTTTCTCATTAATGGAGCCTCAGCTACTTGTCTCTCTACCCTGCCACTGACTCTCACCACCTGCAGTGAGCTCCAACCAAATCTGTCTTACCACCATCTCGCCTAGTCACTTCTAACAGTTACCTTTCTGTGGCCTACTTCAGACTCTCTGGGGTCATGAACTATTCATTTTATTCTGCTAAAGAGGAAGGTACTCACTATACTTCCATTTATATAGCCTCTCCTGGGGCATTCCCCTTCCTAACACCTGGTGGCTGCAGGGCTCATTTACTAACATAGGTGCTAAATTGCATAAGGGTCTAAGTATAAGTCTGCTACCAGTTCAAAATACTATAAGAAAATAAAAGCAAACATCTGATTGTATGCTATGGGCAACTGTATCATTCTATTTTATATTAACCTCTGTATCTGCCTCTAATGAGCTGTTTCAGTCTGCCTCTAATCAGATTTTATGTCATAACTGTTCTTATTTTTATAGGGCTTACAAGGAATTAGAGGGTTACCTGGTCCAAGGGGTCCTCAAGGTCCCTCGATAGCTGGTCCAAAGGTAAATTGTTAAAAAAAAGTCTATGTTATAATAAAAGCCCACTGGAAATATGCACATCAAATGTGTGTATACTTTGCTTTAAAAGGGTCTGAGTGCAAGATATCAATATATGTGCAATATATCCTGTTATGTTTAAAAAATTGTTCAGTTTTATGTGCCATAAATGAAGTTACTGTTGCTATTGTTATACATTGTTGTTGTGATTGGCAGGGAAACAGATTTAAAAATATCTTTAAAAAACCACTGCAAATGTTTAATTAATTAAACATCTTGGAAGATTAGGTAACATTTCCTTTCATTACTATAAATTATAATAAGAGAGAGGGGATCTGTAAATTTAGTGGTCACCTATACCACTTAGGTAAGGGATCAGGGATCCATAGCTTGGGTTAGGTAAAGATAGAACACAAGGATTTTGGTAAAAATGCTATAAATTCATCCAGTCAGGATATTTCCTCCTGCACCCATCATGACTCAGGATAAGAACTTGTTTTTTTTGGTTTGTATATGTCTGTAACCACTAGAAGTGATAGTAAAATGTATTTCCATTTCCCAGTACAGTTGTACTTAATTGATTGCATGCTTTCACTCTTTATTTAAGCTACAGTCTGTGTATCTGCTACAATATGCTTTGAAAAAAAAAAAATATTTTCTAGGGTGATGCAGGTGAGAAAGGATCCCCAGGCCCTTTAGGACAGTCCGCACCTGGTTTACCTGGACAGAAAGTGAGTTTTGTTATTGTAATAATGTTGTACTCTATTCTAGTATTGTACTTATTCTTCTTAAGTTCTATCCCTTTTTATTTATTGATTTGTTTCACTATGGGTGGAGAGGGAGACTGCTTAATTATGGCAGTTTTAAAAAGTTTACAGCAGGAAAGGAAGGAAAGAACATGAATTTATAGGGCACTTCCTAGGATGATTAGGTTAAAACTTAACTTTTTTTTTTTTAGCAGATTTACCTTGCCCCAGAGCAAACATCTGTGGTTATTTCTTTCTTTGTTATTTATCTCCCCTTTTTATTTTCCATACCCCAGTTGTATTTGTTATTTCTTAACTACATATGCCATACAATCGCCCCAATTATAGTGATATAATATAAGCATAGCTGATTTGAATGATGACACAAAATAATAAATTGTTTGTTCAACAACAAGGGGCCCATTTACTTAGCTCGAGTGAAGGAATAGAATAAAAAAAACTTTGAATTTCAAATGATTTTTTTGCCTACTTCGACCATCGAACGGGCTACTTCGACTATGACTTCGAATCGAACAATCCGAACTAAAAATCGTTCGAATAGTCGACCATTCGATAGTCGAAGTACTGTTTCTTTTAAAAAAAACTTCGACCCCCTAGTTTGCCACCTAAAACCTACCGAAGTCAATGTTAGCCTATGGGGAAGGTCCCCATAGGCTTTGCTATCTTTTTTTGGTTGAAAAAATCGTTCGATCGATGGATTAAAATCCTTCGAAACGAACGATTCAAAGGATTTAATCATTCGATCGAACGATTTTTCATTCGATCAAACGAATTTCGGTAAATCCTTCGACTTTTATATTCGAAGTTGAAGGATTTAACTTTGACAGTTGCATATCGAGGGCTAAGTAACAGCAATAAGGGGGAAAACAAATACAATGTTGTTATACAAAATGTCTTCAATAAAAAATACTAAAACAAAAAACCTTTAACCTTTAAAATCACCAATTACACAACCCATTTACTCCTGTAGTGAGTATATTGTTTGCACAAGGTTCTGGATGTTGGACCTTAAATAAATGGTCAAGAATTTAACGGTATATTGAAGTTTGCATTCATATACTTAAATTCACACTGTAAATTGTATGTGCATGGGTAAAAGAGTTAGCAATTGTGGAATGTGGATTAAACGTTATGACCTGCCTTGTTCAACTGACTTAGATAATATGACTGCCAATTCCATATACATCAACATACCAGGTGCACTCCTTTAGGATTTGTAGCCTATGTTTTCTTCTTTTTATAAAATGTATTCTCACAGTTATAAAATGAATGTTTGGCCACTCTAACTAGCAATATTTCTCTACAAGAGGAGACATTAATATGTTATATTTCATTGTAGGGGAATCCAGGGCTTCCTGGATATCAAGGAGAAGCAGGAGAAAAAGGAAATGACGGGAAGGAGGGCAAAAAGGTATATGGTGTTTTGTTATTTTGTATATTAAGGGGGTTATTTATCAAAGTCCGTATTTATATTTCAATATTTTCTGCTACAAACTCCGATCAAATCCGCTCTGGTTTTTTACACTTGTTTATTATTACTTTTTCCCGAAAATTTGCTTTGCTGAAAAAAATCTGATTTTCACTATTTATTTTCACGAAACTTTTCACCCGAAAACTCCCAGGTATTGCATGAAACCGAGCACACATCAAAAATCATTGGGACTTCTCCCATTGACTGATATGCAACCTCAACAGGTCTGAGATGCCAGATTTTCAGATTCTGACTTTTCCATCCTCAGGGTTTAATACATTCCGAAATATTCATGATTTTATAAAAAAAAAAATCAAGAAATTTTCATGATTTTTGAATTCGGAGTAATTAACCCCCTAAATATATGTACTTGTACAAGCATCAACTTATCATGAAAGCATCCAAACAGAAAAATAAATGAAAAATCTTAAAAACATTTGGAACTATCATGCTCCCTTTAGAAATGTTCTCTTTAATTGTGGGCATTATACATGCTTTTAATATGACCATGCAATAGGTTTTAAGTGCAGCACCAATCCGCATTGCTTTGCACTTCTGCCTTAGGTATAAGGTGCTGTCTGAATTCACCACATGGGCATTTTAGAAGATAAATCACATATTCAATTTAGGAATTTAGATACTGTTTTACTGTAAATCTTTCGCCTGTTCTAAATACTTGTTTTTCATGGTTACTGTATTTAGGCCATAAATAATTTTATATAGTGAGTTGTCCATGACTGACACATAGGGGCAGATTTATCAAGGGTCGAAGTGAATTGGAGGGAATTTTCAAAGTAAAATAATTCTAAATTTGAAGTAATTTTTTGGATACTTCGACCATCGAATAGGATATTACGACTTCGAATTCGATTTGAAGTAAAAGCATTCAAATATTCGATAATCGAAGTACTGTCTCTTTAAAAAAACTTCGATTTCAATACTTCGCCACATTAAACCTGCCAAAGTGCTATGTTAGCCTATGGGGACCTTCTAAAGTTCTTGGAAGTCGAAGTAAAATCATTTTGATCGATCGCTGAAATCCTTCGATTTTACTTCGACCGCAGGATACCCAAATTTGATGAAAAAAACTTCGACTTCGATATTCGAAGTCGAAATATTTCAATTCGATGGTTGAATTTCTAAGTATTTTTAACTTCTAAATTCGACCCTTGATAAATCTGCCCCATAGTGGTGTTTCCTGTTAGAATATATGTAAACATGTATATATATATGAATTTGTAATATTTGTTTATCTTTGTGTGTGAACAATAAAGAATGTTACATTGTCTTTAAAAGACCCATTTATGATTGCCTGAGGCAAACCGTGTGTCTACAATTCACGCGGGGTTTTATGCCAAAAAAAAAAAAAAAGCTCTGTAATCTTTTTATGTTTGCCTAAATGGGATTTTGTAACAAAGAAAAACAATTAGAACTTAAAAGCTGCCAAAGTTTTTCATTTTTGTTCGGAAAAACTTATGGAAATTGCTGAACTTTTTTTTGGGCATGAAATCCAGCGTGATTTTAAAATTGCCTAAGCACAACAGCTTGGCCAATCATAAATGGGCCTCTTAAGAAATCCGCTGGAAAATGTGCTCAATTTCAAAGTTTTCATTGCTCAGTTCTAAATAAATCTGCCCTTTAGCATTGTGATACATTTAACAAAATATTGTATTTTGTTTTTAATGCTGTATAAGTTGCCTTTCATTTTCTTCCCAATATTAACCTCTGGATGTCTAGGCGTAGTACAGCTCAGGCATTTCAATGATCAGCTTTATGAGAAACCATTTGTTTAATGCATTTATTTATTTCAGGGAGAACAAGGGATTCCTGGACCACGAGGGCCAGTGGGTCCTACTGGAATTGGACTGGAGGGTCAGAAGGTGAAAAAACTAGATGTCAGGGCTTAATTGGGGTGCTGCTATAGCACTTACATCAAAATCACTTGCTACATGGCTATACATTGATTCAGAAAGTTTTCCAATGTTTTCTGGGTAGTTAATCATTATGTATCCATTGAGAAATCACCCTTAAATGTTAGGAAATGCTGGGAATTTATTGCTTATATATTGTCATGAATGATAACCAATCTACTATATACCATCACAAATACTTGGTAGAAAAATGGAACAGCCAATTCCACACTTACACTAAAGAAAGAAATATATATATATATATATATATATATATATATATATATATATATATATATATATATATATGGGTTCAAAATCCGAATTTTTCTTATAGTTTTATTTAAAAAAGACTCGCAAACTAGAATCCACGATTTGACCTTATTTATTATTAAAAAAGCACAATTTAATCGGATCAGGGAAAAACTTGATAAATCAAGCGAATATTCAAATCATGTGTTTTTTTGCAGATTTTTCCCCGAATTGTTCGATTTTTTTGGGCTTTTTCCTGAATAGTTCGATTTCTTTTTAGATTTTAGCCCGAAAAGCCCAAAAAAAATCAGATGTTCATGCTGCATGTAATTCCAGTGCAGACCACAGAAACTTCCAAATAGGATAGGGACCTCTCCCATTGACTTATTATATAACTTCTGCAGGTCTGAGATGGCACATTTTTGGATTTGGACTTTTTGCAGCATCAGGGTTTTAAAATTTTTTGGAGTTTTTGTCCCTTAATATTCATATCTATGTTCTATCTTCCCTTATCATAACAGGGAGATCAAGGGGAAAAGGGATCTGTTGGTTTAATAGGTACAAGAGGAAATTCTGGGCCTCCAGGTCCAAAGGTAGGTCATTTATTTCTTTAATTTTTGTGGTTTGTGATAATACAATAAAGATATTTAAAGTTAATTTTGCAGTAATTTTTAAATTGTGCTGTCCAATCCAGTCTGTGAACTGTGGTGACAGACAGGCTCATTCCTTATTAAAGGAGACACATATGAATAATGAATAATATATGGTTCTGGTTTTACTTCGGTCTAAATATTAATATTATCTCTAAAAATTGCCCGATTATTGGAGCTATTGACCTGCTACAGTCACAGTCCAAGTTAAATAAGGGGTGGGCTTGTCCTAACGGTTCCTACCAGAAGCACAGTAGGAGGGGACAGCTAGTCACAGCCCTGCAGTTACACAAGCAAAGATAGACTTGAGTTCCTATCCTACAATGTAGTGCACTGAGTGCTGCCAGCTCCCCTGCCTAGCCTGGGAAAGGAGGCAGCAGGAAGTGGAATATATGGGTGGCATTAGTAAGGTTTTTGCAGAAATGTTCGATAAAGCAACCCAAAACACCGCTTAAATAGTATAAATCATTGGCACATCCTTGTTTTTCACACAATATGTATCCTTTAAAAAATATTAATTTGGAGGAAGTTTTAACACACTGAAGTTGATTGTACAACTGCTGAAAAAGAAACTTAAAGGACCAGTAACATATTTTTTAAAAATTAAATGTTTTTTAAAAATTTGTTTGTACATAATGAAAAAAAACCCACCAAGCCATATTTAAGTTTAAATTCGCAAAGTCTTTATTAAGAAATCACTTACCGATAATCCGCTTGCGCTCCTCTTCAGAAAAGGCGACAGGGCGACCATTCATCATGCGGCGCACCATTTCTCCTCCCTGGCTATCTCCTATAGAAGGCAGGGAGGAGAAATCGAGCGTCGCACTATTGCCATTATTATTAATTCTAGCCACATTTACCCACGAAAAGTGAGATCATCCACACTCGGGCAATTCACTTACACAAACACACTAATTAGCGCACATATTGTCACACAACTCACCAGATGCGACAGAGACAAAATTGATGATGATTGATGATTTGCACAATGAGCCACTTTAGTAAAGAAATGTTCAGACTTTAAACACTAAGTTCAGCAAACATTCATTTCTATATACAGTAAGTGCATCCCTAAATTGTCTAACTCTTACATTTTATTTTTAAGGGAGAACCAGGAATGAATGGATTTATTGGTCTGCCTGGACCCTCTGTGGTTGGACCTCGTGGACCAAAGGTAAATTCATTGGTCCTTGACATGTATTTTTAGAATAAAATATTTCAGAAAAGGTCTTTTTTAACCTCTCGGCAGCTTAACATAAGGGAGAAATTGTCTGTAAATATCTGTAAAATAACATATTCTAAGAAATATGTCAGACTTTTTTTTCAATATTTAATCAATCAATCCTTTGTATTTTATTGACAAAGGATTGTTTTTTAACACAGTGTGATTATATGTACTATGTGCTGTATATAACGTTAAGGAAGGGGTGTTTTATGAATGTATTGTTCCCCGCTCTTCCTGGTAACATTTGGTTCCCTAGCCTGCCCAAACTCTGTCCCTGGTCCTCTCACTTTAAGACCTGGCGGCATGCAAATACGGGAGGGCTCCTCCAAAAGTGAAAGGCGGCTATTATAGGCAGAAGCGTGAGCTGAGGCGGGACCTTTGGGTTTTTTCTGGGTTTGGGATACCATACGTAACATTGCTTTAGCATATCTGAGCAGAAAATCTCCAATTTCCAGCACTGTACACATTTATGAACACATCTTGCCTGTAGCTTGCTCGTGACCAATAGATATTTGACTACATGACCAACAGGTTTGACCGGTTTGACAGGTTGCCAAATTAGATGTGTGTGTGTATAACATTTTGGTCTTTTTTCTTTGTCTCATGCTACCCAACTTTTTATTTTATAAAGGGAGACATAGGACCATCTGGACCGGAGGGACCAGTAGGAGATCCCGGCCTATCAGTCAAAGGAGAAAAGGAAAGACACGTCCATGGTCATATGGTTCAATGTCAAAACACTCAGTTATGATAGGGATCCTAGCAAAGAGTTTGTTGTTATTCCAGGAAGCAACACCATTTTCTAACAAAACTTTATTTTAGTTAAAGCTTCCTTATAGAGATACTTATATCCAATGTTCAGCTGAAGGTTGTTTGTAGTTTATTGTAATTTAGCATTATACTGTACATGAGTATTCACAATGCTCTAGAGCTGTACATAGTTATATCTGGGATGTGACTGATGGACTATGGGCTTAGAATGCAGCACGAAAGGATAAATTCTGCAGCTACGGTCTGATTATATAATGATACAGAATATGAAGATGTACATTTTATAAGAGCACTGGGAGAATCCAAGTTATGTATTGCTTTAACAGAAAGTTATTAAACTTAAAGCATTTAATGTTAGTTCTGTTCCATATAAATGGGCTGATACGATATCAGATTTGTAAGAATCAAGATTTTTAAAGAGGCACTTTTTCTGTGCATTTAGAGCAAATTCTAATGTCTGCCTGCAGAATATTTCTAGCTAATAACCATTCATCTCTGCTGATTATTATTATTATATATTTAGCAGTATGGTTTTACACCTGTACCAAATGTATGTATTTTTGTCACAGAGCACAACAGAGCACATGAAGAATAGCTTTAAGGTTCATTTGAGTATTGTATAATGTTACATCTTATTGCTGCAGGGTGATGTTGGCTATATTGGACCACCAGGGATATCAGGCCCAAAAGGAGAAGGCAATCCAGGAATCCCAGTAAGTACAGTATATTATGGAGTGAATATATCATATATGTCTGGATGCGTACATGCATCCATATTCCAAAATTCAGCCATGCTGACATTAAGGAGCCGAGTTACTAACATTAACATTTTTTTTTCACAAATCATATTTTTTTTCTCTAAAAATGTGTTTTTTTTTAATTTTTTCTAAAACTCTAGAAAAAATTGAGATTTATTAAGTGTAAAAACCACGAAAAGCTCTAATACTAAACGTTGACAAGAAAAAGCAGTTGAGGTCCTATAGAAGTCAGTGGGAGCTGTGCTGATCCAATTGTACTTTTTTTAGCCATTCAGACTTTTAGAGGTTTTCAAAAAAAAATTCTCTAGTCATTGTTTGAAAAACTTTTAAAGGTTTATATATTTTTTAGCACATTGTTCATTACTTTTTATATTTAGATCTTTTAATGAATTACATGTGGTTTTAGAGAAAATTAGTTCATTTGTTGTTTAAAAAACCTCTGAAACAACTAAAATGAATATGTTAATAAATGGGACTCTAAGGGTATATATACTAAAATCCAAATTAATTTCATTGTCCCAAAAAAAGCTTGACCAAACTCTCATGCCTGATTTTGCCTTATTTATTAATAAACTAACTCGATTTAATCAGATTGGTTAAAAAAATCGTGCAAAAACCTGAATCATTTGATTTTTTCGGGCTTTCCTCCCAAAAATCTTTTTGGAATTTTTTCCCAAAACCCCAGAAAAAGTTTTTGGCCTAAACCAACGAAGACCATCTTCAAATTGAAATAGGTACCTCTCCCATTTACTAATACAGAACCTCTACAGGTCTGCAATGATGTATTTTTGGATTCAGGCTTTTTGCAGCATCGGGGTATAATAAATGTCAAAAAATTTTAGGTTTTTCCCCTCAAAAAATTCAAATTTCCCCAAAAAGCCACGGTTTAATAAATAACCCCCTAATTGTCCCCCATAGTAAACAACAGTATATTGGAGACTATAAGCTCTATGGGGCAGGGACCTCCTTCCCACTGTGTCTCTTACCACATAGCACATTTGTTCTGATATGATTCTGTATATATTTATTATATGATTTGTCTTCCCAGTGTATACTTTTATATACATTGTACTTCGGGCGACTTCGGAAAACAAAGCGCCATGTCGCAGGCGATTTTTCATTCTAGCAGGCCACAGACGGGGGGAAGCAGTTTGCGGAGATTAGTCACCCCAAAGAAGAGGTGATTAGTCGCCGTGCGACTAAATCCCCCCGAATCTCCCAGTGTGACCTTAACCATATGCATTGTATAATGCTGCAGATCCTTAAAGGAGAAGGAAAGTTTGTTTGCACTTGGGGGTGCCTAACATTTGGCACCCCCAAATGCAAAAAGCCTTTCCTTCTCTTTTAAGGAGCTGCAGCACAAAAAAAAGTTTACAAATAAAGTTATACATACATACATGCACATAATGATGGTTTCATTGGAGCTAAGTCCCTTGTGTTTGCAAAGAGAAATTCCCATCAAACTTGAAATAGTTGTTTTTAAGTGCTAAGGCCAGAAAGTTAAATAAATAATGTTATACAAGGTAACACAAGTCATTTGTTAAACTTGAATTGTCTTTTTTTAACTTTGTCAAGTATATAAATCCTGATACATTTTATTGTAGGGCCCTCGTGGTATTCCTGGTGCACAGGGATTACCTGGTGGAAAAGGTACTGGAGACCCTGGGCAAAAGGTAACATTTTGTCGAATCTGTTAAGTTTTTAGGTGCTAAATGATAAGGGACTGTGCTTCCGTCTGTACATTTTAGAAGGAAAGGGATTCACCCAACAGATCTTGAGAAGTAAAGAGGGTAATACACACACCTGTAATCCACATGAGCCCAATAATTGGTATTTGTTCAGCAAATACACTCTGCCTATTGTTTGAATGAAAATAATCCAGCAGTTATGCAATTTGCACTAGATCCCACATGCTAGCTTCTTCAGGGAATGAGTGGTAGGATGAAAGATTTAATCAAATCTCTTTCTCCATAATTATCTGTACACCTGAGACACAGGTTGTAATTAAAGTAAATAATGGGATAATTTATACAGAGCTAATTATTAGAACGTATCCCTGGTGAAAGAGGGTCAGTAATAATTAAAACTACAATTAATAGTGATTTTTAAAAGAAAAAATAAGGAAACAGTTGCTTTCTCCAAGTAAACGGAAAAGCAGAATATACAAGTCCTATTTATGTGGCCATGTTAAACACTGGTGCACATTTCCCCTTTAATGGCTACATACAGAGCTTAACTGTTCTGTAGTTATGGGTATGTGACATTGTTTAGTTATTGTTTATAAGGAATTTCACATGGTAGACAAGGATATTCTGTTCTGGGACTCAGTTTAATGGGAGCAGGCCAGACAATGTTGCCAAGTAAATTCTTTTAAGACAGAATTTCCAGCTTTTAATCCATACTCTCTTAATGAATGTCCAAGACGGAGTGTGTTTAATAACTTGTTGTGCCTTGCACAGTTCTTATTTTCTGCCCCTAAAAAGCTTTAGTACAAAAACTGATAACAGTAGATCACTATAATAAAAAAAAAAAAATCAGGCGTGTTAGGGGGTCTGTTAGTTGCTGTTGTGGGGACAAATTTCATGTAAGGTAAGTGCAAACGTTAAAATGATGATGATGATCAGGATAACTGTGGTGTTTATACAAATGGCCTGTAGATGTCACTGTGCTCAAGACTTATACTGTGCATACTTACTATAGAGCTTGTGGGTTAGAGTTGCTTCCTATTGTGTAATGACTGCATGAACCTGCTAATAAAGCACTGTTATACTCTACTCATCCTCGGCTACCAAAACATAACAATAACCTAAGCTACCCAGGCACCCTAGACAAAAATATTTGGTCTAGGTACAACCGCTACTTATACTGTATACAGGGTCTGCAGCCCCTATTGTGCCTGTGATCCACACTCCAACTCTATGTTTTTTCCTGCAATTTATATGAAATCATTTGAGATTTTTCTTAAATATGAAAATCCATTGTGGTAAAAATTTTTTAGACATGATTATTCAAGTACTGTTTTTTTATATATAGCATGAATGAATACTGTCGGACTAGGGTTATTGGGCCCACCAAGGCTGCCACCTCAAGGGCCCCTACCCCCCCCCAGTCGTCAGCTCCTTAAGGCACAATATCCTAAGTACTCCTTACCCCTGCGCAGGCCTGGACTGGGAGTCGAAATAGGCCCTGCCATTCCAAGTACACAGAGGCCCAAACAGCCCCCCACCAGCCTAAACAGCCCCCTACCAGCCCACTATATGGTACCTTTCAATTGAACTATACAGCAGCCCCTCTGGCATTTGCCAGAACCCACAGATTGCCAGTCCGGGCCTGCCCCTGCGTGTACCTTTTAGTACTTGTAGCAATCAGTGAGGGATAGCAGTTTCTAGTATGGAGCGGGTCTGTGCCGGGGCCCACCAGGATTTATCACGGTATCCTGTAGCTCAGCCCAACACTGAGCATGAAAATTAATAAATCTGCCTGGGAGGGACAGTGAAGATTATGGAGAACTGCCAAATGCCCAAAGCAACTTCTGTATGGTACTGTCTTATATATGAGTATGCAAATGACATGATTATTCCTGCACTCATTCGCTTGGGGTCCTATTTCCTAAAATTTGGAAACATTTACAATTTTTTTTTTAAACTTTTATTTAATACTTAAGTTTTAATTTATTATTTGCTGCAATGTTTGCTAAAATAAATATATACATGTATGGGATACATTACCTGGAAACCCATAATTCAGAAAGCTCTGAATTACAGGAAGGCCATCTCCCGTAGACTCAATTGTAAAAAAAATATTAAAATTTTTAAAAGTGATTTCCTTTTTTCTGTAACAAAAAAAAAAACAGTACAGATATGGGACCTGTTATCCAGAATGCTCAGGACTTGGGGTTTTCCAGATAGCAGATATTTCTGTAATTTGGATCTCCATATCTTAAGTCTACTAAAAATCATTCAAACAATAAATATAGGCTGGTTTTCCTCCAGTAAGGTTTAATGATATCTTAGTCTGGAACAAGTACAAGGTACTGTTTTATTACAATGGAGGAACAAGAAAATTTGATTATTTGGAGTCTTTGGGAGATGGCCTTCCCGAGCTTTCTGGATAACAGGTTTCCAGATAACAGATTCCATACCTGTACCTTTGACTTGATCCTAACTAAGATATACTTAATCCTTAATGGAGGCAAACAACCCTATTGGGTTCCATTAAAGTTGAAATTTTGATATCCTTGTTTGTGTGATGAAAACTCATGCAATTTTTTGGATTTGGTTCAGCCATGCACTTGGATTTTGCCAAATCCTGCTGAAAAAAGCCCAATCTTGGCTGAATCCAGAACCCTATCCTGGAGTCGGTGCATCCCTGATGTATTTTTTATTCTGCAGTTCTCAGACTGTTATCTGGTTGTTAAGACTTAATTACCCTTGCAACCAAGCAGCAGTTTGGAAGCCAGAATGGAAAATGGATAGTGATGGGCGAATTTATTTGCCAGGCGCGAATTCGCGGCGAATTTGTGCGATTCGCCGCCAGCGAATAAATTCGCGAAACGCGAAAAAATTTGCGGCAAAAAGTTGCTGGCGTTTTTTTCCGAAAAACGGACGCCGGCGTCAAAAACGGGCACCGGCGTCAAAAACGAGACACCGGTGCCGTTTTGCGATTTTTTTGCCGTTTCGCGAATTCCGCGCGGAATTCGCAAACGGCGAAAAATTCGTGAAACGGCACCGCCGTCTCGTTTTTGACGCTGGCGCCCATTTCGCGAATTTTTCGCCCTTCCACGAATTTTTCGGCGAAACGTCGCAAATTCACCCATCACTAAAAATGGATACGGCATGGATAGAAAGATCAGAAATACAAAATAAGAATAACAATAAAACTGAAACCTCACTGTCCATGGGGGGGGGCACTGACCCCCTGACAATCTGTTAGTCTTTTCACTTGCAGGCTGGTTCAAAAAGAACCAACAATTAAACTTGAATTTCACCTGAAAATATGGTTTAAGATAGTTTGTTCTTTATAATATACCAAAAGTTCTTGCCCTTCAGCTTCCCCTTTAAGGAATTTTTCTTTCTCTTGACACATTAGTCAAACAAAAGTTACTGTTGTTTTTCATTGTGATGTGAATATCCGTATAATCTTGAATACACAGAAAAATGTATCTGTAAAACCATTTAATAAGTACCTTTTGCTGATCCAAAATACTGCCGCCAACATTTCCACGGAATGATTTTCTGTAGGTGGAAATTTATTTCTGGAATTATCATTATCCATAAGCTTTAATAGAATAAGCTTCACACACACAAACTCAAATTCACATACAAAAACAATGGCACAGAAACCCCTTCCTCCATTTTTCAGTGTAAGAATCCCTGGTTGTGTGCAAAGAATATACACCCAGCTGATTTGCAGCAGAACAGATAACAGTGCGTGGCAATTGATGCACAGATCCATTTGGCCTGGGTATATACTGTAATAAATAGGTGAGGTCTTACTGAAAAACCACATTGGTTGTGTAACTTTGCATTTCAGCAATTTTGTGGTTAATATTGGGATGTTTTATTAAAGGGATTCTGTCATCATTTTTATGGTGTCATTTTTATTTCTAAATGACACAGTTTACACTGTAAACAATTCACTTTACCACATACATTTTTATACTGATTTTTTTAGTTGTAATATTGGCAGCCATCTCAGGTTATTTTGCCTGATCTGTGCTTTCAGAAAAAGCCAGCACTTCATGATGGAACTGCTTTCAGACAGGCTTTTTTTCCAACTCAATGTAACCAGAGGTGTTACAGTGGGACTTGGATTTTTACTATTGAGTGCTATTTTCATATCTACCAGGGAACTGTTATCTTGTGTCAGGAAGCTGTTATCCAGTGACCCTCCCATTGGTCTTTTTATAGGCTGTTGGGGGGGGGGTTGGGTTGAGATCACTCCAACTTGCAGTACAGCAGTAAAGAGTAACTGAAGTTTATCAGAGTACAAGTCACATGACCTGAGGGCACCTGGGAAACTAACAACATACTGTATATGTCTGCTGGATCAGCACTATGTTGAAAAAACATGCTTTCCTTTCAAATCTAACATGTGTAAGATATATAATTGATGGATGTACTGTATGTGATCCACCCACCCAAGTCTGCTGCTTTGGACACCTGGGAAAATGAAATAAGATGGTGGTGCGGATGTAGAAGAGGTAAAACTGGAGCAGGATACAAGAATACAATGGCAAGGAAGAGCAGGACAGGCTAGGCTACTAGACAAGGCAGGATTCTCAAGCAAAGTAAGGCCAGTGGATATATTTTCCTTTAAAACTTACTGCCAAGGGTCGTACCTTAAATATTGGCATCTCCCCCCGTGGATCAGTCTTTCCTTGTTGTTTAGAGGGGCTGTATACCTTCTTGTTCAAAATGAGTACAATGAATAGGGCTTTTGATGAACATTGTTTTGTCTGTTTTGTTTTAATCAGAAAAATATATGGCTTATGTTGCTTTTTGAGCAAAACAAGGCAAACTAGGAAACTGTAGGTACTCCATATTTGGTCCTTGGACGGTAGATAATTCACCATTTCACATACTGTATAATCCCCCTGCATAACAGATTTCTGCTTATTTGCGCACTAGTAATCTAATCATCTACCTTGCATCAACCAAATATGGAGTACCTTTAATTTCCTTGTTTAACTCAAATAATAGTAAAAAACTGTTTTTTTCAAAATAATAGGCAAAAAGTATGTTCAGCCTAAGCCCTATTAATTGCACTATGTTGAACAAGGGGGAATCCTGCCCCTTTAAAAAGAGTTGGTTGAGTAGTTTAGAAAAGCATACATCTTTTTTGATGACTGGACACTTTAATTTGTTGCCATTATATTACTCCTCTTCAGGCCTGTTGTAATCTCTTCAAATCAATGATAAACATATAGAAAAAAATTAGAATGATGAGAAGGACCCCCATTGTTTTTTATGCAGCATTTTTCAACAACGTTTTGTGTGCTAGAATTTTACTCTAAAATATAAAAACATAGCTTTGCAAAATACTCTGCACTTTACACAGTAATGCCCAGTGTTCAGAAGTTTGTTCATTTATACAACAGTTTTTACACCACTATATGGAATCCTAAGGGAGTTAATACAATTATATGGCTTTAAATATGGTTTTTCAGCAGGACTGCATTCTTCTCCTGCTTCCTGGAATGTGCTGTACTGAAACAGATGTTATTATTTTTAGGAAAACACATTTTGTCTTCTGTTTATGGAAATAAAACAATGGAGGACTTTTTTTCGGAAATAATTTATTGATACGCTAGTTGTGAAAATTCTGGGATCCAATCCAGAGGCTGACCATGGGAAAGCTGAAGAAACAAACTTTACTATGCCAATATTTATATGGAGCGTATCCAGTTGCTGGACTGTGCTCTGGGTATTTCTGCAGTAAATCTTAGCAGTGTAACAAGTGTTTTCCATACAATAGCTTTAATAAAATCTACAGCAGCTGGCTACATGGAAAGTTCCTGGACGACAGACCTCAGCCCACATGTGATTTTTCTCATACAAAATAAAAATACATGATCACTGAAACAGGTAAAAGTTGAAACAGAAAAAAAAATAGCAATTGAAAAATCATTATTTTTGGTACCGGTATGGGATCTGTTATCCGGAAACCCATTATCCAGAGAGCTCCAAATTACAGGAAGGCCATCTCCCATAGACTCCATTATAGTAAAATTATTCAAATATTGAAAAAGTATTTCCTTTTTCTCTGTAATAATAAAACAGTACCTTTACTTGATCCCAACTTAGATTTAATTAATCCTTATTGGAGGCAAAACAATCCTGTAGGGGGTAATTAATGTTTAACTTATTTTATAGTAACCTTAAGGTATTGAGATCCAAATTACAGAAAGATCCTTTTTCCGGAAAACCCCAAGTCCCAAGCATTCTGTATAACAAGTCCCATTTATGTACATTACTTCAAAGTGATATTTTTAAAGGTAAATTTCTATCTAAATATCTAGATGAGAACCTATAACATAGGTCTGTCTTCATTACGGTTCCATTTTCCACATCTACTAATTTCTGGTGGATATAAGACCGGTGTGTGAAATTTCAGTCCAGATGAATTACTTGTATTATTGTATTATGGAATGCTATGTGCACTTTGGTGTTTCAGGGTGTTCAGCCAATATAAACAAAACAGGAGGTCCAATCAAAAGGACAGAATGCACCTCCATATGCAAAGCTTTTTTGCTGTATACCCAATAAGTATTTAATTAGACCGATCCATCCGTATAAACATCTGTTTAGTATTTATTCTGCATTCATTGTACAGGTATGGGATTTCTTATATGGAAACTCTGAAATATAGGAAGGCCATCTGCCATAGACTCCTTTTTAGTAATATAATATAAACTTTTAAAAATGATTTCATTTTTCTCTTTAATAATAAACAGTACCAGATCACACTAAGATATTATTAATCCTCATTGGATTTAATTAACTGTTAAATTATTTTTTATTAGTCTTGAGACATGGAGATCCAAATTATGGAAAATCTGTTATATGAAAAACCAGAGCATTCTGGATAACAGATCCCATACCTGTATTCCATATATAAATAGCCAAGAGGATGATCTGCTAATGATAGGCATAAGCTAAATATAACAAAGTTTTGGACATAGTGTGGCACTCGGAATCAATTACTCATGCACTTTCATTGGCTATATATATTAAAAAGGGTTAAGAGGCTCAGTCATTTGCTAAGTTGCATTTAAGATTTTTTAGATAACCTGCAATTTTGGATAATGGTGGCTGCGTATGGATATAATATTTCACAATTTGCACTATATAATAAAAGATGTGTGTAACATTTTCTAGGGTGAGCCAGGGATAAGAGGTCCTCATGGATTTCCTGGACCAAGAGGAGTTGGATCACCTGGAAGTAAGGTACACGTTCATATTGATTTTATTTGCATACAGTTCTTCCATACAAGCTTAACATAGGCATTAAAAAAATGTAATCTGTGGATAGAATGATTGCAATATAAAACGGAGCCCAAACAAATTGGCATTTATTGTATCGTTAAATTGCATTTGATTAGCTTTAACTTCTTTGGTGTAGTGTTGCAGTTTTAAACTTTATATCATGAGTTAAGGAGGGCACAATATATAAAAATGATGATTTGATTGAAAGAAACCATTTAAGCCCTTGGAAAGGCTGATGAGTTTTAAGGATTTTGTAAAATGCATAAATAACATTAGAACAGTTTGAAAAAGTATCAATTTTGAGTCTGCTATTTAGTTGGCTGTTTGTGTACTTAAAATGGCAGGGCCTACTTTGAATCTCATTTCATGTCTGAAGATATAAGAAGGTGCATTTAAGATGAGTAAATGTTGGCAATGTACGCCCAAAAAAAATCAAAGACTTAAAATATATGAACTGATTTAATTTCTTCAAAATGTTTAATAGGGCACGGTGGGACAGAAAGGAATACAAGGAGCCTCTGGGCCCCCTGGGTATGGTGTTCCAGGAGCAAAGGTAACAGTTAAAGACACTACAATTAACTAACTCAAATAATACCTAAGAGCTGTTTATTTAAGCCCTTATGCTTAAGCTTGTACAAATTTGTTTATTGCATGCCAGCCTAAAAACCATGAATGGTATAAATAATAAACATATTTATTTTGCCACTCAGATGCAGTTTACCTTATGTTTAAACAAATGTGTGTTTTTCCATAGTAGTTGATGTGGTTACATTCCTTACAATCTTGCTACTGTCACGGTCATTATGCAAAGAACACTTCTGTCCAGGCTCTAGCTGTGCTGTACACCTTTATAAACAATTAGCAGTTTGCAGTAGGAATTGCTCAAAACTTTCAGTCCTCTTCCTTCTGCCGATCTCAGAGATACAGTCTCTCTCTCAAAGGCTGGAGAAGGAGTAAAACAAAAAAAGAAAAACAATAGAAAATAATATATAGGGGCTATTTAATAAACTCGATTTTTCGGGCAAAAACTTGAAATTTTCAAAATTTATTATATCAGAAGCTTCTAAAAGTCCAAATCCAAAAATCCGCCATCTCAAACCTGTCGAGGTCATGTATAAATCAATGGGAGATGTCTAGTGATGGGCAAATTTATTCGGCAGCCGTGAATTTGCGGCAAATTTTCACATTTTGCTGCAGGCGAATAAATTTGCGAATTTGCCGACAAGTAAACTGACACCCATTGACTTTAATGCCTGTCAATTCGCTCGTTTCGCGAATTATGCGGGAAATTCGCTAATTTCGAGGCTAAGTGAAACGGAAATAATTCACCCATCACTAGAGATATCCCTTTACAATTTGATGATATAGTGAATTTAGTGAAAGTACCCCCTCTTGTAAAATATAAGGATATTACAAGTTACCGAGGAGTTTCATGACCATATAAAAACACGAGGCCGTTTATAAGGATATAATTTACAAGATATTCATGGCTTTTGTGTATTATATAGTGATCTATGCTTTGGGTTTTTTTGATAATTGGCGATAAGCCAAAAAAATCGAGGAATTCAGGCATCAAATCGGAAAAATTCACACAATTCGGGTTTTCACCAGATTTTAACGAGTTTTTTCCCTTTTTCAAGTTATTTTACTGATAAATAAGATATAATTGTGGATGGGAGTTTGGTCAAGCTTAGTTTAATACAAATACACTATGGGTGATGCTCCTCTTAACTTTGTTATCAGATGATAGGATGAGAGGGAAGTTAACAGCAAACAAGTCTCATCTTTGAAAGGCACTGGGAGAAAGTAATAGTCTGTGAGTAGAAACTCCTGCTGTATGAATTGGTGAAAAACTTTCACTAATCCTTATACAGCAAAGTTCATAGTCTGTGTGTTTAAAGGGCAACTAAACCCAAAAGTCTGGTGACACACTTCACTTTAAGTAGCACAAGTGGTGATTAAGTTTAAACATAAATACTAAACTATATATTATTTCCCTTTTTTTTTGTTCTACTTCTTTGCCAGCCTTAGGGCACTGATAATTTTTGGTTAATGTGCTCTGCACCTGCCTAAAAACTTATGGAGCACAATGTTAGCAGGTGCAAGGCCACAGGGCAGGCTGTAAGTATAGGCCTCAATTGCAGGCTGCACTCCCTAACTTGAGCATCTGAATAACCCGCAAGTTGGGGGACAGGTAGGTGATGGGAGAAGAACCCTCCGTCTGCCCCTCATGAATTCAACACTGCCCAAAGCAGTACTGTATTTACAGGGCGAAGGTGAACACAGGTCTCTGCACTCTTTTTTTGAGTTCTGAGACCTGCAGCAATTCTTATTTGTGCTGGGCAGGGCCCAAAGTTCAAAAATATGTCCTGTATGTAATACATGAACCCTCTTGTCCTTGGATATACAGGTAATGTAATCAAACTGCCGATTGTAATTAAATGTTCTGTATACTGTAAATAAAATCAGAAGCCAAAACACAAGTGCATAATAACTGGAATTCATGAAACATTATTGTTCTTGTTTATCAAAGTCATTGTGTATGATTTCTATACAGGGAGAACCAGGATATAAGGGATCACCAGGAGCTAAAGGATCAATAGGACATGGCGTTCCAGGCCCTAAGGTAAAAAGATGTGTATAAAATTGAAGGCACTAATGGCGGAATGTTATAAAATAAATTTATGGAACATCTTTACAGAATAGTTACTGTCTAATAAACAAAATGGGGGGAGACTTATGGGTAAATAAACAGCACTTGTTTGTTGTTATAGTCAGGAAAAGAAGGTGTTAGACTATTAGGAATGAGTTTTCAAGTAACTATATACACTGTATTTTAAATAAATATCAATTTTAACAGCATGAGGACTCAATTTGAGTCCTGGCCCATGGATCACTGCTATTAATGAAACCAGGATTCAGGACTAACAACATGCAAACCGTAACAAACAATACCAGCCACAGATTAGTCAGAAGTCAGGGAGAAATGTCCCGGTGAAGGCCAAGAAAAAGTATAGCTAGGAGCCTGAAAGACAAATCTAGATATCAGGCTAGATGTTAGGATAAGGGGCATTTAAAAAAACACGGTCTAGAAACAGGCCACAAGATGTAAAGAATCAATGGACAGAGAGTGAAGGCATTTAAGGAGAACTAAACCCCCGTTAAAGTCCCCGTCCCCTTCCCTCCATTGCCCCCCCGGCTATCTACCTCCATGGTACCTTACTTGAAAAAGTGTCCCTGGCATTAACGTTGACATATTCATGCAGAGTATCACAGCAGAGCTTTTGGGTGCCATCTTCAGTATCTTCAGATTTATCACAGAAGTGAGTGCCGACACATCGTTTTCAGTCATATGCACAGTAGGCACGAATACCAAACTGGTTCCAACAGCACATTTTATGGAAAGCTCCAAAGACTGCTGAAGGCAAATTAAAGGATCCAAAAATACTGAAGATGGAGCCCAAGAGCTCCGCTACGCTACTCTGCATGAATATGCCAACGTTAATGCCAGGGACACTTTTTCAAGTGAGGTACTTTGGAGGGAGAAAGCAGTGAAGGGGTCCAATGGAGGGAAGGGGATGGGGATTTTTGATTAATGGGTGTTTTAACTTTAGGCCGCAACATGGAATCAGCGTAATGATCCAACAAAAAGAGCAGGAGGGAAGGAGTAGCCTATAGTAGTTGTTTATAAGGCTGAGCTTACAATGCCTTCTTTTTCACCATGAGGAGCAGTTGCTGGTCATCTCCAGGTTGCTGTTTCAAGGTGAGGCAGGTCCTGACAGTTACCTTAAAATGCTTAAAGGGGGTTCTAACAACTCATCCAAAATGTACACATTTTAGCTCAAAATAGATATGTGGTAGATACAGTATGTCCATAAACCAAGAACTCTCCTTTACGCTCCTTCACACTCCATTACATTCTAAACAATCTGATACCCTACTCCCACAATGATACTTATTTCTGTCACTGAAATACATTTTTTGCGTCCTACGTGTTTCATTGCTTGGCAATCACCCACAGAAACATTTGCTGAAAAGACCATAGGGCTGTAAAACAGAAGATTCAGCAAAATAAAAAAAGGGCCCATCTGATTAGAAGATAGAGAAGGGGGAACATCTGATTATAACAATGAATATACGTAAACCAAAGACCATTGTAAACACTAGCTTACCCTTTATTGTCTTGTTGTTAAAGGGAAATGAAGGTATCAAAGGGGACTCTGGAATGAAAGGTACCAAAGGTGAAATAGGTAATCCTGGCAACGTTGGAAGAACGGTAAGCAACATATACATTGTAAAAGACAAAAATAATCATATTACTTCTGATAGTTATATGAATGTGACTTTTTGAATATTATGGTAACACAGCTTAGTTGCATGTAATGCATTTGTGCTGTAAATATTACATGAAAGCAACCTAGTGCATACTGAATACCAAAAGGAATAGGCAATAGCTAGGTAAGGGGAAAAGTAGCACATGTTATTTAGTAAACAAATGCACCATTTGGTTACAGAGAATTATATAGAGAGAAAGCCTGGAGAGAGCATTGAACTTTAGATAAACTCTGCAGTGAAGCTGAGAATCCTTTGGGGTAAATCAGGCTCGGACCATTGCAGGTTCATGGATTTGCCCCAGCCTCAGGACTCTTGCAGAATGAGACATTTTCTCCTCTACAATTGCCCTGAATTTGTCTCCACCCTTAATTCCAACCAATTTTCTTTGCCTGCCAATGAAAAGCATTACCACAACATGATACTCACAGTGCCCATCTTCTCGCCATCCTTCCACTAAACCCAGCTTTGCAGAGCATTCTGATTCTAGTTGTCCCATGGATGGTTTCTCAGATGCAGATCCATCAATATCTATGCAAGGCACTGTTTAATAATTGTCATCTCAGCATCTATATCAGGGATCCCCAACCTTTTGAACCCGTGAGCAACATTGAGAAGTAAAAGGAGTTGGGGAGCAACACTATCATGAAAAAGTTTTCTTGGAGTGCCAAATAAGGGCTGTGATTGGCCATTTGGTAGCCCCTATGTTGATTGTCAACCTACATTGAGGCTCTGTTTGGCAGTGCACCTGATTTTTTTTTTAAACCAAAATTTGCCTCCAAGCCTGGAATTCAAAATTAAGCATCTGCTTTGAGGTCACTGGGAGCAACATCCAAGGGGTTGGAGAGCAACATGTTGCTCACAAGCTACTGGTTGGGGACCACTGATCTATATAATAGTATTTTTCTATTTATGAATATATTTTCTTTTTCCTTAGGGACTTAAAGGTGAAAAAGGTGAACTTGGCCTCACGGTAAGTAACTCACTTGTGTCCACTTTTGTTTATAAGATACTATTCAGACTTATTTTTAAACAAAATTATCCTTCTAATTTTTAAGTTAAAATAAAAAACAGAACACATGTTCATCATAATACCTATTTATTTATGTATTGAATGTTGAAAGCTCATGTATTAAACCATGGGTCCCCAACTTTTTTTTACCCATGAGCCACAGTCAAATGTAGAAAGAGTTGGGGAGCAACACAAGCATCCAAAACGTTCCTGGGTTGTTAAATAAAGGCTGTATAATAGACTGGCAGCCTACGGGAGGCTCTGTTTGGCCGTACACCTGTTTTTATGCAATTAAAAATAGCTTCCAAGCCTAGAATTCAAAAATAAGCACCTGCTTTGAGGCAAATGTGAGCAACATCCAAGGGGTTGGATGAGCCACTGGTTGTCATTTGGCATCACAAATCTCCTAAACCTATTAAAGGGCATGTAAAGGCAAAAACATAAAATCCCATTTTTACTTTCTTTAATGAAAAAGAAACCTATCTCCAATATACTTTAATTAAAAAATGAGTACCGTTTTTATAAGAAACCTGACTGTATGCAGTGAAATTCTCCCTTCATTTACTGCTGTGGATAGGAATTATCAGACAGTCCCTAACTGCTGAGCGGGGAAACAATCATACTTATGAACAACAGGGGGAGCCCCCGCCTAACTTCCCAGCCATGCAGAACTCAAGCAGCTTTGTTTATGACGATCCCTAAGCAGCCCAGACCACACTGACCATGTGCACAGTCTTAGTCTTGCAAAGATGTTTAACAAAGTTACAAGATGGTGACCCCCTGTGGCCAACTTTGAAAGCATAAATTATTTGTTTGATTAGGTTTGTGGTGCAGTAAGTTCATGTTTATATTTAGGATACAAAATACAGCATTTTTAGCCTTATTCTATTTTAGACTTGACATGCCCTTTAACCAATAAAAATATGGAATAGGTGCTAAATTACAGCAACAACCATTCAGGAATAAATTCAGAACCGTAAACTACAAGTAAGAAAATCAAATCAAATACTTGATTGGTTGCAATTTGGCACTTCTTGTGTTTCTAAATCAGAGTTTGGTATGAACAGGGAATACAGATACACTACTAGATATACTACTTAAAGTGGTGGTTTACATTTGAGATAACTTTTAGTATGATGTAGAGAGTTATATTCTGAGACAATTTCCAATTGTTTTCTTATTATTTGTGGTTTTTGAGTTATTTTGCTTTCTATTCAGCAGCTCTTCATGCATTTTAAACAATCTGGTTGCTAGGGTGCAGATTCCCCTAGGAAACATGCACTGATTTAAATAAGAGACTGGAATATTAATAGGAGAGGAGCTGAATAGAAAGATGAGGAATACCAAGTAGCAATAGCAATACATTTGTAGCCTTACAGAGCATTTGTTTTTTAGAAAGGAGTTAGCGACCCCCATTTGAAAGCTGCAAAGAATCAGAACAAAAAGGCAAATAACTATAAAACTATAAAAAATGAAAACCAATTGAAAAGTTAGCATTGGCCATTCTATAACTAAAAGTTGCCTTAAAGGTGAACCACCCCTTTAAGATGAGAATGTCAGTATGCATTAATGTCATTTTCATATAAAATAAGGCAGTTGAGTAATAACATCTCCAAAAGATCTAAATATGGAGAGTTACACACGCCTGCATAACGGCACCAGTTAGAGTACTAGGCAAGTGGCTCTTTATTTAGAAGTCCAATGAGCAATTAGATCAGGTGGCACTCTGGATAAAATTAGGAGAAGTTTATTGCAACAATAGGGATAACAACATCGCCTTACGCGTTTCGGGAAACACTCCCTTAATCATAATGCCTATGATTAAGCGAGTGTTTCCCGAAACGCATAAGGCATTGTTGTTAACCCCATTGTTGCAATAAACTTCTCCTAATTTTATCCAGAGTGTCACCTGAACTAATTGCTCATTCGACTTATATCACTGGTGACTGAGCAGAAGGAGCTTCATGGAGCTGATTGGAGGGACACATCGTGGTGGGGTGAGTCTAAAGCAGGCCATTCTCTATTTGTCTTTATGTAGAAGACTAAATCACTTGGAACTGTCTGAGACTAATCAGCATCAATGAGACACATTACTGTAACTGAACACACTTGTGTAACTTATGAGTACGGTAATAATCTGCAATCTACATTATCTCGTGGTATTCAGAGAGAGAGCTATACATATGAACTGGAAACCTTAATAGAAAGAAAATAATAAAAATAAATAAAAGTGGGTCCATATACTGTTCATGAATATAAAGCAATCCTGTGATTCAAAATACATTATTTTATTATCAGTACATAACTGCCTATACAATTTGATCTTATAACTGTATTTATCATGTTACATTGCAGAGCGGTGTGTGTGGTCCCCCTCCCTAATAGCCTTAGCCCTGCACTTTGCTATATGAAGTGGTTCTTGAAGGGATTCTGTCATGATTTTTTTGGTATAGTTTGTAATACTATCTAACACCATGTATATTGCAAGTAATTCATTCTACCATTTAAAATTTTATTTTTGAAACAATAAATGTATTTTTTTTTCAGTTTAGTTAGTTTAGTAATATTGGTGTGTAGGCAGCCTTCTCGGGTTATTGTGCCTGGTCATGTGCTTTCAGAAAGAGACAGAACTTCACAATGGAACTGCTTGCAGATAAGCAAGTGTTTCTCCTACTCCTACTAATTGGGGTAGCTGGACTTGGATTTTTACTTTTGAGTGCCATTCTCATATCTACCGCTAGGTGGGGCATGGGAGCATTTTTAGCTATGCGGGTATCAGGGAGCTGTTATCTTGTGTCAAGAACTGTTTTTTGGTCACATGGCTGGGGGCACCTAGGAAACTGACAAAATGTTTAGCCCTATGTCAGATTTCAAAATTAAATTAAAAAAAAAAAATCTGTTTGCTCTTTAAAAAATGGATTTTAATGCAGGATTCTGCTGGATGAGCATTATTAACTGATGCATTTTGAAAAAAAATATCGTTTCTCATGACAGAATCTCTTTAACCATCTAATGAGCCACCAAGGCATCTATTAATGTGGCCTGCAGACCTATCAGTCGAATGCTGTGCCTGGTTGGCCATGCTATGAAAAACTTGACGGAGATCTAAACCCAAACAATGAACTGGTTAAAACTCACTGAGTACTTCTGGAATAAACATTAGTTGTTAGAGGTTTCTAAGATATTTGCAGTTTTAGACTGCCAATATTAGGCTTTCCTTTCAGCAAAGCCCTCTGATTAAATTCATCAATTGCCCTTCAACCCCTCTCTTAAGTCAACTTGTCATTATCTAACAGCCACTAAAAGTTCACTATACAGAACTCATCTACATCTATCTATCAAATTTCCTTGATTACAGGAACGATTGGAGATAGGGGATATGGTTAAGGTCCCACTAATACTTAGGACTTATGTTGAAAATGAATCTGCCATATATTCCTAAATCCTGTTTTTTGTGCTTAAGTAAAACTCATTTCTATATGCTTATATAGTTTAAGGTGAAGCAATCCTTTAAATGACTTTCTTTTTTTATTATGGGTTTAAATAGCATTATATTGTCATATTTTCTTAGGAATTATTCTTGTTGACATAGAATGTATGGCATTGGTCTTAACAGGTTATGAGTTGTTGCTGTTATGGCCATTACTCCTGTACAACATTCCTTCTCTTCTTGAGCATTGTATATGATATAGATATCAATATTTTCTTTTCCAGAGAGAAGACATAATAAGACTTATAATTGAGATTTGTGGTAAGAAACCTTTTATTTCCTCTCCTGTGAAATTGGGAGGAAAAGGATAACATGTTTGTGCATAGTAATGGACTAATATTTGATCTCCTGAGCATTAGTTAGGCAATGCAAGTTATGCAGCTGTCTCTCAAAGGTTCATAGTATTTGCTATTCATTTGTTCCCTCTCACGGGAGCATTCTAAAGTAGTTTTATATTAATAGAGTCTATAAAGCATTGACTGTTGCACTCAGGCATTTGACAATACACATTTACAGCATTAATTCACCATCCCTTTGCCAGAGTAAGCTATAGGAGCTATAGGAGCTGGTGTTAATATAATATACACACCAGGACCTTGAACATTGTCTGTAATGCATCCTTGTCAACATGTGCTGTAATGCAGGAGATGCTCCTCTAAAAAACTGATACTGCAACTGGAAATTGGATTTATCTATTCTGTAATTGCCACCCAGTGCAGAAGACGCTTATAATACAAAAAAGCTATGACTATCTTGTAAATTATAACCTTATAAACAGTAAGTTCTGATGTCATCAGTTATAAACGGTGAGTAGTGATGTAATCAGTTATAAACAGTGAGTAGTGATGTCATTTCTGTCACATGACTCACTAAAACGTGTGTATTATAATAAATAAAGTACCCCCTGTTGCAAAATATGAGGATATTAGAAGTTACCTCGGAGTTCCATGACCTGTATAAAAACACTCGGTTTCATGGTCATGAAACCCCTCGGTAACTTATAATATCCTTATAATTTACAAGAGGGGGTACTTTATTCACTATATAATACACAAGAGCCATGAATAACCTGTAAATTATATCCTTATAAATGGTGCTTAGTGACACTAATGTTGGTGGTAACATTAGTGTCGCTGATTTGGCAGCGGCTTTGGCCTTTATTGCTGCTACTGAAGCAAGTTACACAGAGGGGCAGATTTATCAAAGGTCGAGGTGAATTTTCGAATGAAAAAAGAAATTGAATTTCAAGCTATTTTTGTGCACTTCGACTAGGGAATAGTCCAAATTCGATTCGAATTTGAAAAAAATTAAATCGAATATCGAAATTTATCATGTACTGTCTCTTTAAAAATTCGACTTCGACCATTCGCCATCTAAAACCTGTCGAATTGCTGTTTTAGCCTATGGGGGACCTCCTAGAACCTATTTGGAGTCAATTGGTGGACTTTAAAATATCAAAGTTTTTTTTGGGGAAAAACTTTGAATCGAATTTGAGCGAAATCGCTATTCCTTCGATTCGTACAATTCGAATTCGGCCGAACATTTACCTCTTCAATCGAAAACTGACCTAATCAACCAAAAAAAACCTTCAACTTATTTTCGGTTAATCTTTTTGAATTCGAATTTCGAAGTTTTTTCAGTTCGAAATTCGACCCTTGAAATATGCCCCAGAATGTCCAGCTGATGGGATGATTAAATCTCAGTTGTGTCACCTATGAGAAGGAGAGATGATTATTGCAGTGAATGCTGGTAATATCAATGCTAATGTTAAAGGGGACCTGTCACCCCAAAAAATTATTCCAAATCCTATTTTCGACAAATTTGTCAAGCAAAACAAACTTTAATTACACTATATAAATTATTTGAATCTTGTTTCCTTCTATCTGGGAATTGATAATTATAGCAAGGAAGCAGGAGCCATTTTGTGGACACTGTTATAGATTAGATCACGTCCCACCAGAGGCTTCAAGAAAGTGGGAAAGCAATGGAATTCTGTGGTGCATCATCTTATGATACCTGCCCATTGGGGGTTATTTATCAAAGGTCGAGTGTTTTTTACCCCCGGATAATTCAAGTTTTTTAGGGTAGTTTTCAGTTAAAACTTGAATTTTTCGGGTTTAAATAAAAAAAACTTGAATTTGTTTTTAGATTTATTATGCCCTAAAGCTGGAAAATGCTTAAACCCAAATATACTCCAGCTAAAACCTGTCAAGGTCATATAGAAATCAATGGAAGAGGTCCCTTGAACTATTTGAAGATGTTCATAGCCGTCTGTAATTTTTTTCCAGTGGTTTTTGTTTAAAAACTTGATAAATTTGAGCAATTCTAGTTTTTTTTTTTCACTGAAAACTCAATCAATTTGAGTATTCGAGTTTTTCACCTTGATTAAATTTTTTTTACATTCAAGTTTTTTCATAAATAAGCAAACATTTGAGTTGTGGGTTTATTCGAGTTATAAAAAAAACTCACAAACTCAACCGTTGATAAATAATCCCCTAAAGGTCTCGTTTTTTTTCCTTTTTTTCCTTTTTTTTTTCAACCCTAGTTTGTTATGAAGGTTTATTTATTTGAAGTCTGACTGCAATGCCTCAATCTTCTTTCCAACAATGGCAACAGTAATGATTATATATAGTGAATAAAGTACCCCCTCTTGTAAAATATAGGGATATTATAAGTTACCGAGGAGTTACATGACCATCGGCCGAGTGTTTTTATATTGGTCATGGAACTCCGAGGTAACTTCTAATATCCTCATATTTTGCAATTGGGGGTACTTTATTTATTATAATACACAAGTTTCAATAAGTCATGTGACAGAAATGACATCAGAACTCACCGTTTATAACTGATGACATCAGAACTCACTGTTTATAAGAATATAATTTACAGGATATTCATGGCTTTTGTGTATTATATGTTATTAACCACCACCTGTAGAGCTGCTGTTGAAGGAAATGTTTTACAATGTGTACAAAATTCATAGAATAGTAAACTGTTTTAAAACGGTTATGTGATCCGTTATACGGAAACCCGTTATCCAGAAAACTACAAATTTCATTTTGTTTTACAGGTTGTGGAACAGACTGCAAAGATACCCCACTCGACCTTGTTTTCATTATTGACAGCTCTGAAAGTGTGGGACCAGAAAACTTTCATATTATTAAACAATTTGTGAACAAGCTCATCGATAAAATATCAAGTGATCAAACGGCTTCTAAAGTGGGAATAATAAACTTCAGCCATAAAGTAGAGGTTGTTGCTCACATAGGTCAATTGACCAAAAAGGAGAACCTCAGGGAAGCCGTCAATCGCATGAATTACTTAGGAGAAGGCACATACACCGCGACTGCAATCAAAAAATCTACGGAATTGTTTTTGCAATCTAGCAGAGATGTGAAAAAAATTGCCATCGTGATCACAGATGGGCAAGCCGATAACCGTGATACGATGCGACTGGACCTTGTTGTAAAGGAAGCCCATTCTATAAATGTGGAAATGTATGTCATCGGGGTGGTTGACACACATGACCCCAACTATGTTCTTTTCCGGAATGAAATGGACTTGATAGCTTCTGACCCAGATGCCGATCACGTGTTCCAGATCAATGACTTTTCAACCCTTTCAGGTAAGATCGTTTGTTGGTCTGAAAAGCAGAAAGGATTGTTAAATGGAACAATATTTTGTCTAAAATAATGGACTTGAAACTCTATTAGTTAATTGTTTGGCAGAGGGTAGAGACCTGCAGGCTAATGCATGACCTGGACCCACTGACCCATATTTTTGCTACCACAGATTACTACCTGAACTGACCCACTGGGGGTTTCCATACATTCATGGTGCAACCCGGAGGTGATGTTTTAGGGAGTTAAAAAAAACTTGTCTGAAACAGAAAATTAACATTTAATTTCTTTTACATTATACAAGGCCCTACACTTCACCCGCCTGACAATTTAAGGTCCCCAAAGGCCACACACACACACAATTGGCAAACCAGGGCTTATCCACCTGAAAATGAGCCCCTTTTGGGAATTCCATGTGTATAGTGCTGGAACTAGACATGGACAAAAAAAGCATCTGCCTTGGGAGAAGTATTCTCTGTTTCTCAATCCTCTTTGTCCCTCTCAAGCCTCTCATTCCTTCTGCATTGATTCTCATTCTTCTCTAGACCTGCTTTTCTTTCCTGCTTTGCATTTCTTTCCTCCTATACCAGCCCCATTAAAAGTCTTTGGAGATGGGGAGAAATAGTGGTGGTGTGTGATTGACCCAATCTCTCTGGTGATGTATGTGTCAATACCCTACTCACTGGAGGTGCTATAAAAATCTCAGGGGAAGAACAGGTAAGTTGCGGGGCTGCATGCAAGTCTCAGTAATATCGTCTTTCTTATACTTCCAGAATCTGCAGGGGCTCCCTGAATCCACTTTGGCACATTTTACTGACTAGTGTCTAATTTTAAGAACAAAATATATTTTATTATCAAGGCATCTCAATGGGTCTGATGTATATATATTTATCATAAGCCTATATTATTAGCAGACACAGCATTCAGCGCAAAAAACGCACGCAAACTTTCACGCTTAACAACGACACAGAACGTGTTTTATGCACTTAAGTCATACCACTCTTGGGGGGAAATTTACTAAAGCGTGAAGTGGCTAACGCTGGCGAAATAACATCATTTCGGTGACTTATTAACGGTCACTAGCGAAGGAGATAGACTCTGGCGCAACTTCGTAATGTAACGCCAGGCAAATTTACTACGTTTTTTATTTTACTGACCGCTACCTCTATCGCCAGACTTGCCTTCGCCACCTCAGACCAGGTGAAGTGCAATAGAGTAGATAGGACTTACTTGAAATTTTGTCCCAAAAAAACGCTGGCGTCTTTTCCTTTTCTTAGGGTGATAGCCTGCAAAAGTGCGCAAATTTTTTTTAGGGTACCCGGCTTCCCCCCTTCATTTCCTTACATATGGCACATAAACTATACACTGGACTCATGTGTAGGGCAATATAACAACTTTATTTTATTTTATTAAGGTCTTGTGTAGTGTAATGTATTTGCTGCAACATCTACATCCATTGTACTTTAAATGCACGCCGTATGCAAATTAGCCAACGCTAGCATAACTTCAAACTGCTGATCGTATTATCACTAGCGCAACTTTGCAAGCGTTCGGTACCCTGTGCGCAACTTTGGATCATTGTGAATTAGCGTTGTACAGGTGAATTTGCGATGTGCGAGATGTGCGCGAAGCCAGTGCTGGCAGATTTTCGGAGGTAAGTAAATTTACTCCTAAGCTGCAAGAGATTCCTTTATCTTTACACCCGACATTGGCCAATTGCTGCCACTTTTTTTTTTTTTTTGCAAGATTTTCTTTATTGAAATTTTACAACCATAGCAATTAGGAAAGAGAGTTAAGAAAAGGGGGGGGGTAGAGATAGAAAATAGGGAAGGAAGAGGAAAGAAGAAGATAGAAAAGAGAAGGGGGGGGAATGGGCTCCCCTATACAGAACATCAAGCAAAGTGCATGTCAGTACCATCCTAGGCATAGGCACGGATAGTGGAATAATGTCACGTTGCCCTCCAGCCCCCCACGGGGATAAGCAACTAGGTATCCACGTCGCTTTCAAGCCAGCCACCCCATATCTTCCCAAACTTGTCTGGGCAGCCTCTGATTAAGTAAGTCAGTTTTTGGCTAGGGAGGACATCATTTATAAGCTTTTTCCAGAAGCCTATTGTCGGGGGTGCAGTTGCTTTCCAGGTCATCAGAATGGCTTTCTTGGCAAAGTGTAGCAGTTGCAGCAGACTCATCCGTTCATAAGAGGTCAGCGATAGTCCTTCAGTAATACCCAACAAACAGAGCTCAGGGGAGCGAACATTAGGAAGTCCAAGCTTAAGTGCACCATAGGCCAAAACCTCTGCCCAAAACCTCTGAATATGAGGACAGTCCCAAAACATATGCATATAATTTCCCTGATCAATATTACATTTGGGGCATACATCTGGAAGTCCAGGGTAGATCCGGGCCAGTCTGTGAGGTGTCAGGTAAATAAGGTTGAGAAACTTAGTGTGAATGTACCTATCTCTGATGGAAATATTTACCTCGGGTATTTGGCTGAGAATATCTTTCCATGAGCCTTCATCCAATTGGGGGAAGTCAGGCTGCCATTTCTGGCAAAAGTGCTGCAGTGGGTCAAAGGCATCTTGGAGAAGAAGGGTATAAAACCAACTAAGCGGTTTCTGGAGGCCAGTGCGTCTCAGATATCTTTCAAGCAAGGACTCTGTCACCTCTGGAGCCCTGTCGGGGAACTGAGTCAGGAGTGCATGGCGTAGTCTGAGGAAACTAAAGAGCATACGGTTCGGCAAGCCAAAATCCTCCTGCAGTAAGGGAAACTGCTTAAACTCCCCAGGCCTAACAATATCTCCAAGGACTTTGATCCCAGCCGCTGCCCAGGCGGCCACATCAGGTAGCAATCTGAGTTGAGGGAGAGCATTATTGCCCCATAAGGGGGACCACCTGGACCACTTGTTCTGTTTCCCATATGGGGACACCACTGCCCTCTGGAATACTGTGCACACTGTTTTCATACAAGGCGTAAGGGAATATATGGAGGAGAGACCTCTATGCAGCTGATTGGCCAACGCTTCAAATGAGGAAATTACTCCTGCCTCGAGGACCACCACCTGATTATTTGGGTTAGGGTTCAGCCACCACCAGGCATAGACTGACTGGCATAAAAATAGAGTAGAAGGTTTGGGAGCGCCAAACCGCCTCTAGCAACTGGGGCCTGAAGGGTCTGCCACTTGATCCTTGGTCGTTGTCCTGCCCATATAAAGCCCCGCATTATACCATCTACCGTTGCAAACCACCTTTTGGGGGGTATAATAGGTGCATTATGAAACGCATACAAAAACTTGGGTAAGAAAATCATTTTTAGTAGATTAACACGCCCCGGGAGAGAGAGTGGCAGAGTCGCCCAGTTCTGCACCTTAAGTTTAAGGGTTCTGACAATTGGAGTCAGATTAAATTCAAGATATAGTGACAAATCCCTATGAATTTCTATGCCCAGATATCTGAAACGAGTCACCCACTGCAGGAGTGGACCATGTCTGGGGTCTTTTTGGGTTTCCGGGTCAATAGGGAACACAAGGGATTTCCCCCAATTCACCCTGAGGCCTGAAAACTCTCCAAGTTGCCCTATCTCCCGTAAGAGCTCAGACAGGGAGTCCCTCGGGTCTGCCAGGTATACCAGCATGTCATCAGCATACAGGGAAATTTTTTCCTCCCAACCCCGCATTTGTAGTCCTTTAATTTGAGTGTTGCCCCTAATTTTGATGGCTAGCGGTTCAATCGCTAGGGCGAAAAGAAGGGGAGATAGTGGGCAGCCCTGTCGGGTACCCCTCGCCAGCTGCAGTTCCTGTGACAGACCCGAGTTTACCCGTAATCTGGCCATAGGGGAATCATAAAGAGCCTTTACCCATGTAATAAAATTCTCCCCAAGGGCAAAACGGGATAGAATTTGCCACAAATAGGGCCACTCAACAGTGTCGAAGGCCTTCTCAGTATCCAGGGACACTACCACTCTCTCGCCCGGGTAATTGCTGCCACTTTAATGATAAAATCCTACCTTGCTAACTGTCTCTGCTGCTGAATGACATCACTTATTACCAAGTTCCGTTATCAAATATAAACTATACTAGTCCAGAGCCACATGGTTGAATCTCTTGGCCCAATGCACAATATAGATAATAATGCTGTATTAGCAAAGTCTTATGGCTTACCTTAAGGAGAAGAACATATATAATCACTGGGGGATGTAAAAAGTTAGGCACCCCCTAGTAATTACAATCTCTTAACCTGGACCAGCGTTCTTGTTCTCTGAAAACTGCACAGGCCTGGGGGTTCTTATGTAGGAGCACCATGTTGCAACTTCTTCCATGTAATTGTTCTTCCCTGTGGCCTTGTGCCCTACATTCATGCTCAGTAGAGTAGAAATATATTTTTTGAGCAAGCAGGAGAACTGGCCTGGCATCTCAGGCAAGCGTTATAATCAATGGGGGTGCCTAACATTTTTGGCACCCCTTAAGCTTTCATTCTCCTTCAAGATGCCCTATAAATGTATACAAATATACACATATATATCTTTATCTTTCAGAACTTGAAAACAAATTGTTCCAAAAAATCTGCACGAAAGGTAGTCACCCATGGCTTGAAACCTTTCGAAGAATAGATATTGGTGCAACTGTTCCACCTGCTGTGGTTACGGAACTTTATCAGGTGAGTATTCTTGTTTTCTAATGCATAATATGTATGTGATTGAGTTACCAGAAGGCTTGTACTGTCAGCTGCTTGGGTCAGTAGTTTCCATTTTACCCTGAAGCGCAGTAGAAGCCACCGTAAGGAATGGCAGAGCAACTGATGAGGTGTATGAAACTGGCAGCTGCCATTTTTATGTATTACTTATGGACTGGTATGGACTTTAGAGAGGTAGAAAGGATACTAATTATCTATTTTTAGAGTTGGTTGTGGGTCATTTTAATTGTTGTTGTCAACATTGCTTGTTATTGTGATCCATGCCAGGCTAGATTTAGCCATACAATCCCTGCAGACTTTCAGAATTGGTGTTTTATTAAAAGTAAAATCATCCCATCCCACATTCTGTATTGTGCCTGCTACTTCTGTACGTTCCTGAAAAACTGGATCCACCAGCTTACATGTACATGACCAGACATGGGATCAGAGGAGACAGAAGGCTCCTTTAGATGAGGAACACCTAATATTACCTGCCTGCTTAATGAACACTTGGCAACAATTAAAACATAATCTTTATAAATAAGTCACCTTAACTTCTACCTCCATGCTTTGTACTGTGTCCAGGAACCATGGTAAATATTTCTTCTCCTACAGATTGACAGAGAGCAAGATGTTAATTATTACCCACAGAGTACACAGCCACCTGCCAAAGATCGAAAAGTAACACCAGCCATACAGAATATTCCAGCGTTCAGACCTACCCAAAAGCCAGAAGCTTTAGAAGTTGTGAAACCTGCTGGCGCACCTAGCACCCAAACAGTAGCACAGGACATCAGACACGAGCAAGGTACATTTTTCCTTGGGGCAGTGGATTTGTCATCCATGATTTTTTTTTAATGCGGCTGCGGGCGACAAAGCTCCCAAAAATGCCCCTCCGTTGCCAATAATTGAAATCGCTGGCGGTATGTCCAGCTTTGGGCGATTTTATCAATATATTGGGCAGCGATTTCAATTATTGCAAAATTTGTCCCCGCAGTTGCGCATAAAAAAACGGGGACGACAAATATTTCAGTGTACGACTGCTTTTAAAAACAAGGAGGATGAAATAATATACATTTTTAGGGCATTGAAATGTGTATGTTCCAAAAAGTAGTGAATGAATGACTATGCACTTACCATTATCATGAGCATTTTATCATTCAAGGGCTAAAACTGAGGGCTCAGAGTAAATGCACTTTATGCTACAGTAAAATCAACTGTGTTCTTCATATATTCTGCTCTAACAAATTAAGAGGCCCATTTATCAAAGGTTGAATTTCCAAGTCATGTGAATTTTTTTTAATTTGAATATACTCACAATTCAACTGGGAGGTTAAGAAAAAAATTGAATGTCTAATATTCAATCGAATGGTTCAGACCCGAAAATTCTAGTACGAATCGAGTTTTTCTCGAATATCAGGAGGGCTATTAACATCTCCAAATGGCTCAACGGACCTCTACCATTGACTTGTAAATTAACTTTGCAGGTTTTAGGTGGCGAATATTCGAATTAGGAATGCTCAAATTGTAATAAATCTCGCATTCTAATGTACATTCAAATAGGGAGATTCACATTACAATTCATATTCAAATTTACTATTCGACTCTTGATAAATCTGCCCTTATACTTAGTTAAGTGTTTCCTAAGGCTTAGGTTAGGGTTGTTACCTTTTCTTCAGGGCAATATCGGCAGGCGGATAAAGGGGTTAGAGGATGATGTATAGGGAGAGGGGTGAGGCCAGGAGGAGCAGAGCTATGACACAAAAAGTAGACATCGATATTTGAGACAATTTACAATTGGTCTTTATTTTTGTGTGTTTTTTTATATAGCTTTATGTTCAGCAGCTCTCCTGTCTGGTTGTTAGGGTCTAAATTACCATCAAAATCATGCTGTGGTTTGAAAAAGACACTGGAACATGAAAAGGAGAGTTAATGAAAAGAAAACTATTACTAAGATGGCAAATAACTATAATAGGGATGCACCGAATCCACTATTTTGGATTCGGCCGAACCCCTGAATCCTTCACAAAGGATTCGGCTGAATACGGAACCGAATCGGAATCCTAATTTGCATATGAAAATTAGGGGTGGGAAGGGGGAAACATTTTTTACTTCCTTGTTTTGGGACAAAACGTGATTTCCATCTCTGCCCCTAATTTGCATATGCAAATTAGGATTTGGATTCCGTTTGGCCGGACAGAAGGATTCGGCCGAATCCGAAATCCTGCTGAAAAAGGCTGAATCCTGGCCGAATCCTGAACCGAATCCTGGATTCAGTGCATCCTTAAACTTTAAGGATAAAAAATGAAGACCAATTGAAAAGATGCTGAGAATTAGCCATTCTATAACATACTAAAAGTTATCCTAGGCATGGGCCCATGGGCGCCTATAGACAAAACAAAGCCCAGCATGTTTTCTTAAGTCTGGTGGAAAAATTATGATCAGCATGTACCATATTAGGCATATAACTGTCATTTTAGATCTGATTCCATTTTAAGCACAGCAATGGCTGTCACTATTAACTTCCAATGCCTTTGTCACCACTTAGATGCAAGGTGCCTAGAGGATATGATGCCAGGACCATGTCGCTCCTATGTCGTCAAGTGGTATTATGACAAACTGGCAGACTCCTGCGCCCGCTTCTGGTACGGTGGCTGTGAAGGAAACAACAATCGCTTCGAGGCAGAGAAGGACTGCCAGGCTGCTTGTATGATACTATAAGCTATCCCTGTGTGTAATTGTTTATACCTCATATAGAACATTTTTTTCAGATACTGTATGTACTGTATAAGCTAATTTATGATAAGAAAGGGAAACCCTCCCAATATTTAATTACTTACTAATGTTAGTGTGTGTAGGCAGATGGGTGGGCAGTGCAGGTAATAGTAAGGTGCAGTTGTTCAGTACAGACACACCTTGCATATAAACACTCGCAAACTGGCAACAGCAAAATCTCAATTTATATGCACAAAGGCAAATGAATACTTATCCAGATTATCCATCAAGTCTCGCGTTCTTTTCCTGTTATTGTAAAAGGTAGGGATGCACCTAACCCTTTCATTCATTTCGGATACGCCTGAATCCTTCTCACTGTATCTGTCCAAATACTGAACCGAATCTGAACCCTTGGTGCGGGCGGACATTGTGCACGGTGCACCAAATTTGTGAATTGGATTCGGTTGACTCCTGGATTTGGTGCATCCTTAGTAAAAGGCATTTGAGCTGTAGCTGTTCCCACCCCTTGTTAATCTGGTTATCAGGCTATATCAATAGCATGTCCATTAAGTAGATAGACAATGCTAGATTAAAGCACACCTGCCAGCTGTCCCGCTGTTCTTGCCTTAGGGCTGAATATTAGGTTGCAAAAGGAAAGGGATTTACCAAAATCCTAGTGCAGTTCTATGCATATCAGTCACATATGTCACAATTATTAATTAGAGAATGTTGGTGGGTATGGATTAAAGACAGAGATCAGAGGGATCATTTATCGCTCATAAGGCAGGTGCAAGCCGCCATGTTTATATTACTTTGCACCCTGGCTATTGGGTGCTCACAGATGCAGGTGCTTGTGCATTAGAATGTCTTCAGGAACACTGTATTCATGAGGGACAGGCAGGGTGAGGTGTGTGTGAGCCCTCCAGGCACATAACATACAAGTCATTCAGGTGCACAAATTAAGGAAGGCCAAAGAATCCCTGTACTTACCGCTTGTCTTATGTCAGGTGATAACAGGGATGCAGTTTGCCTCTTGCCAGGGCATGGTTGTGTCCAGGTAGATTCTATTCACTAAAAATCCTTTTGTCCAAATATTCTCCTTGCACTTCCACACAGCTTCGGACTGGAGCATTGGTGACCCACGGGCTGCATCATATAGAGCCTTTCTGGCAGCCACCAGGGCCCCTTGCTACCCCCCCCCCCACCACCACCAATCAGGGAACAGACCTGGGCCAACAGGGGCCCAATGGGTTTTTTCCCTGTGTCTGACCCAGATTCCACATAGTTGTACACCCTGCCTTTCTATTGAATAGCACCCAAGTGCAACTATTGATGCTGGGGAACTCTGGATTTATTACCACCCACCCTGGTAATATTGATAATTCCAGGGTTCCTACAGTGGGCTGCACCAACAGGAGCCACAGACTTGTACCAGTAAATCAGACACTAATGATTCTTCCCACATTGCAACTGGGTTTCTATTGATGCATCATGTGCAATTACAGTAGACACAACTGGGTGCGCGCCCATAATTAAGCTGGAATTCTGGTTTATGGGAAAAAAAACATGGAGCTTTGCATCAGGGAATAGCACTTTCCATGCAGCACTGCAGTTGTAAACGAGGCTTTATATCTTGCACATATCTGGGTTTATAAACATCACATTATGCAATATTTCCCAGTTTGCTCAATGTCTGTACAATTTAGAAAGAGCAGGATTCTAAACAAAGTGCTAACAGTGTAATAAAAAGGCTGGTGCTGCACTGTGCGGAGCTATTAAACCTGCTCACCGGGCCTTTGCTTTCCTGTGTGACTGGGTGTGTCCCATACACAAGAGACGTTTCTGCATATACACGTATATGTTATGCTCCTGGATAGTGCCACTCCTACTACAATGAGATGTAGAAACCGAGCCAGTTTATAATCTTATGGGTGCTACTATACATCTTGTTGTGGAGAGAAAACAATATCAGTGTTAACAGCTAAACTGTTTCTTCATTATGCTGTTGCTTTTCTTTTTCCAGTGAACCTTGATCTGTAATCCTTACTCTGCTGTTTCACTAGCCCTTCTGCCTCGTGTTTTGCCCTGAAACTTTAATGTATCTGTTTACTTTGCAGTATTTGTGTTGCACAAACGCTTTGTTTCCTCTCTCTGATCTAAGCGCGTGTTCCGCTGCTGCAATTTTGTATTGGATTTGTGGTCATACAGGAAAGGTGGAGGCACAGCATGTCTCTGTATGAAATGGGCAAATGTAATCTTTTTCATTGTAATGTTTTAAAATACTTCAATTTACTAATTTGTGTTTATTTCCATGATGATTGATGTAATTGGACACACGGTTGTACCAATTCCACACACCTCCAACGTACTTGCTCCACACACGCCATATCAGCGAAAGGCCTCGGGTGTCTATATGGTAAAAAAACCCAAAAACCCTCCCTCTTCCTAACCTAGGGGCAGATTTATTAAAGGGCGAAGTGACTAATGCTGGCAACGATTCGTAACTTCGCTAGCGAAAGAGACAGACTCTATCGCCAGGCGAATGGACGTCACTCCGCAAATTCACTAAGATGTGGATTTTACTGAACGTTACCTCTTTCGCCAGACTTACCTTCGCCACCTCAGACCAGGGTGAAGTGCACTGATCTTCCTCATTCTTCTGTTACTTACATCATATTCTTTAGTGGAAAAAGTTTCTAAGTCCCAAATAACACTGGTGTCTTCCTTTTTTCAGAGTGATAGGCTGCAAAAGTCCTTAATTTATTTTTTGGGTAACCGGGTTTCCCATACATTTCCTAACATATGGAACATACACTGGGCTCATGTGTAGGGCAATATAACAACTCTTTTATTTTATTAAGGTTCCCTGGGCTTGTGTAATGTAATGTATTTCCTACAACATATACGTCCATTCAACTTTATAATTTACCGCCGTATGCAAATTAGCCTGAGTGAAGACCTCTAACGAAGTTTCTCTAGGCATAATTGAATGCTAGCGCATCTTTGCTGTGATTGCCGAAATAACGCTAGCGAAAATTCGCCAGCGTTCAGCGCCCTGCATTTTAGTAAATTATAGCGATGGGTGTGAAGCCGTTGCTGGCGGTTTAGTAAATTTCCGCCTAAATCTGGTGGTGGAGGGGAGTACCTGCCTGGCCCGCAACAGTCAGAAGTAAGGATGCACCAAATCCACTATTTTGGATGCGGCCGAACTCCCGAATCCTTCGTGAAAGATTCAGCCGAATACAAACCCTAATTTGTATATGCAAATTAGGGGTGGGAAGGGGAAAACATTTTTAACTTCCTTATTGTGTGACAAAAAGTCACACGATTTCCCTCCCCACCCCTAATTGGCATATACAAATTAGGAGTCGGATTTGGTTCAGCCGGACAGAAGGATTCGGCTGAATCCAAATCCTGCTGAAAAAGGCAGAATCCTGAACCGAATCCTGGATTCGGTGCATCCCTAGTCAGAAGTGATGTAATTCTGCTCTGGACATGCCTAGAGTAGCCTTAGACCCTAAAACCACCAGAATCCTCCCCATCGCCATAAAACTGTCCCATGTAAATTGAAGTAATTATTATTCACTCCTTTTTCTGCAGTAGTGGAACATTCCAGTTGTCAGAGACATTAGGGGTCATTACAATGTGGAAGGCAGATGGGGGTGCATATAAGTTGCCTCTCTGTTCATACATATGAACTGCTTGCTAGCATTGTACAAAAGGCCAACATAAATTCCAGTTTCCTTGTATACAATATTTCCACCACAATGATACATAGCAAAAAAAAACAAGCACACAACCGCATTATTCATGAGAATTCTTTTTATTGTCACTGGTAAATTTCCAATACAATCACTGCTAGCAAAGCTGAAGGCACTTGGGTGAAACATGACATATGAACGAAACAATATTCTAGAGCAGAAACAAAAAACTTTCTGCAAAACATTTCTCAATTCTGCTGGAATATATACAAATACAATTGCAGACATTATGGTACAATATAAATGTATTTTACATGTCATTGCTGTCTGAGGAGAGAACAAGCAGGTATTTATCGCCCACAGAAAGGCACAAAAAAAAGGAAAAAACAATAATTCTAAAAAGCTATTTAAGGGTCTGTTGGCACGCGATGAAATCATTTCTTTTCTGTAAAACTAGAAACATAACGTTCAGCTGATACACAGGGGTCGGCACAAGTCAGACATGGGCACATGCCATCTTTGGTGCAGCACGGAGTTAACTGGCGCATGAACACATGATCTGCTTTTGGTGTTCTGGGTACACTCAGTTCTATTTTGTACATATGCGGCTTGCTGTGGCATTTGTGCATGGGCATATCTACGGGACATCACATTAGCCATTGGCTCTTACAAACATTATAAGGCTAAGGCCACACCATATGGATGTTGTCCCACGGAGAAACTCAGGCTGAGAATGCGCTGCTCCTCTTCTGCTGCACTGCCTGCACCCAAAATTATTACCTCGCTCAGGGCACCCGATAATAATCGTGGGTGCAGGGAGCGCAGAAGAGGAGCAGTGAAGCCTTATACTTGTAGTTGATAACGTTTGCAAATATAAGTGGGTAATAAAAGTGAAAGAAAGGGTACAATAACAAATTGAAGATGGCCATACACATGCTGATCCCATACAGCGTCCAACCAATCAGGAGGAACAGATGAATAGATTAGGAGAGGCCATTCGCAGGGTTAAAGCTACCTTTCTATTGTTCTGCTCATTTGGCCCGACTGTGGGACTCATTTATCAACACTGGGCAAATTTGCCCATGGGCAGTTACCTATAGCAACCAATCAGTGATTAGCTTTTTAAAGCCAACTGCAAGTAGAACAACGAATGCAGCAATCTGATTGGCAAATTTGCCCAGTGTTGATATATGACCCCCAGAGACAGACCAGCAGGGAGTTAAGAGGAGCTGACTGTCCTGACTGATGCACTGACCACCCTAGTATTAAAAATCATATGAAACTTTGTTTTGTACAATATTATTGGTCCATATATGACCAGCTGTATGCACAGTACTGTTCAGGGGCAACTAAAAAGAACAACGGTTGCATATCAGCACATACATGCACAAGTCGGGTCTTATTTACATGTTTGTGTCCTAATGTGCAATTGCAGCTTAATGTCCCAACATGGGTGGCATAGGACCCATTGCCACCAGTTTTTTTTTTTGGTTTTTACAATTAAACATTGTTCTCCCAAGCAGAGGGAAGAACCTCTATTAGCCTTCACCTTAACTGGAGGAAACCATTTTGTCCCAATAGGTTCCCAATAACTCCAACCAAAAGTTTGCCTTTCTAGTGGCACATTCTCATAGATATGTTCTACAGGAAGATGCAGCAACAAGTATTGAATAGTACTGCAGACAAGATGAACCAGTTGGTGTGAATCTGCTGCCATGCTAAGATTATTTGGGCTAATGCCACAAAAGGCCTGAGGCAAAAGCACACCGAGAATTTTTTCCAAATTATGTCTGAAGGCACACGGGACAGTCTATGCCGTGATGCACAGTACTGGCATGTGTTTTTTGTAAGATACAACAAAGTCTTTCTGGCTAACATGCTTATGATCCAAAATGGAGTCTAAGGGGATGTCAGCCACTGTACCCCTGGAACAGGTTAGCACACTATCCAAAGCAACGTAGGAGACTAGATAGGTTTAATATAATGCCACATTTGCTAACTAAAGTGCTTAATACTTGCATTTGTCAATTCATTTATTGAAAGAATTAAATCTGCCTGTAATAAATGGCATTTATTTTGCTCACGTATGTTCTGTAAAGTAACAGAGGAGACAGTAATAGGAAAGGGGTCACTATTAACTCATATTTACCTATTGAATTGTGTTTAGTAGAGGGGATTTCTCATGCTGCTACCATTTCCATACATTTCCTTTTGGGTAATTTCACCCATATATTTGGCTTTATTTATGACCCTGCTTATTTAGCTTCCACTCCAAAAGCCTTCCATAGACTAGAAATATCCATTCAACACAAGCTGCTTAATACACGGATTTCCTAGGATGCCATAAAATGATTATACAGGTATGGGACCAGTTATCCAGAATGTTTGGGACCTGGAGTTTTCTGAATAAAAAAACCCCAGTCTTTCCTACACTACACTGAAAAAAAATCACTTTTCACGTTAAATAAATAGGCTGGTTTTGCCTCCAATAAGGATTAATTATAAGGATGCACCGAATTCACTATTTTGGATTCTGCTGAACTGGCTGAATACCGAACCAAATCTGAATCCTAATTTATATATGCAAATTAGTGGTGGGAAAACAGTTTTTACTTCCTTGTTTTGCGACAAAAAGTCACGTGATTTCCCTCCCCGCCCCCAATTTGCATATGCAAATTCGGATTCAGTTCAGCCAGGCAGAAGGATGCACCGAATCCAGGATTTGGCCTTTTCAGCAGGATTTGGCTGAATCAAAGTGCCTGGCCAAAGCAAATCTGAAAAAAAAAAAACCCTTTTTTCTGACTTTTTATCACAAAAACAAGGAAGTCAAAATGTTTGTAACCACGCACTGGGCGCACAGTTCTCTATCACCCTCATTTCCCTAATTTACAAACTAGGGTGAGGAATCTTTCACAAAGGATTCGGGATTCAGCTTTAATTATATCTTTTTACAAATTTGGATTATTATTAAAATGGAGTCTATGGGAGACGGCCTTCCCATAATTCGAAGCATTCTTTATAACAGGTTTGCGGATAACAGATCCCATACCTGTATATATATCTTTATTCGAATGGGTTATGAGAGGAGCCATTGGAATATCTGTGTCCCTTGTTGTTATACAAACACAGAGGTAAAGATGGTGGTTCAGCCAATGACAAGGTCTCTTCACTACCAATCAGAATAAAGGGTAAAGACTTTTGGGTTGCTGATAGGACTAACCCTGGCAATGGATCAGCACCTGTTTTTGGCCAATTAAGAATATTTGAAAGCCTTGCCCTCCCCCTGCCCCACGACACGACACAACAAAACAATAAATATTAAATCAATGGTTTAGCTATTGATATTTGATACCTACATAAATCTAGAGCAGAATCATTTTTGATTTAACCTCTTTTACAATGAAAGGAGCCTGGTTGGACCAAGAACTTTCTGCATGCTGGGGACGGTGTAATGGAAAGGAAAGGGTATTTAAGATTCAATGTCTCAATGTTATGCGGCCAACTTTTCATCTGAGTAGAACAGAGTGTTGTGCCCAGCAGGAAAAGGAACAATAAATATTATGTTATATCACGGTGATGTAACAGGCACTAAATTAATTGGTAGCAGAGAACAATTGCCCATTGTGAACCAGCGAGTGAAAGTTGGTTGTAGATCAGAGAAGGGTAACTTCTATGTTAAACTACAAGTCCCAACATCCCACTACCAGCTACAGGGTCAAAAGATATAGAGCTCAACAACATGTGAAGAACCACAGAAGGCCTGACCCTGTTACAGTTCACTGCAGGCATCTATAGCATAGACGCAACATCATAATACTTAGAGAGGGACTGCTGCCCACCTATATACAATCACATAAGCAAGATTCATCCTAACTGCCATCGTCCTTGTACTGCCAGCTGAAAGCTAATGGAGAACAGACGGAAAAACGACTGAGCAGCATCTGAGTGGTCATAGCATATCAATGAGAAAGGCAGCGAGATCTGTATATTGCAGCAATCATCACAATTCTGTACAAAGTTCTGAGTTCTCACTATGTAAAAATGCCCATTTGTGTTAGAAAAACAGCAATATTATTTCCAGGCACTAAACACAATAAATACAGAGATAGGATCTGAAATAAATTAAACTCGTGTATCCCACTGATTAACGGACCTAGCAAGATTAGGAGCAGAGCAAGAACTCCAATGGAAATACTCCCAACATTCCTTAAAATTCCCAACATCACCTGACTGGTTCTGGATGATTCCAGAGGTTTAGCCCTCTAGGGCTCATGAATGGATGACATGGAGAATGTATAATATGGTTGGTTACAAATTGTAAGGAGAGCAGCCCATACATATTGCCACAGAAAAGGAGATTGTGGGGATCTATACAAGGACAAGTAATCATCATGGGCAGCCTTAGTCAAATAAGCCTGTAGTCATCAAATGCCAAACTTCACTTTTCTGACCAATCACCATAGTACCCTAGTACTGGGATTAGATCTGCTACAGAGTATGGGAGCTGGTGATTTTCCTAAAAAAATTGATCTTTCCTTAATTTGTTGTACCAAGTCTTAAAGTGGTCAAAACACATCTAAACATTAAATATCCCTGTTGGTTCTATGTTTGAGTTCTGAGGAACACACTGAATGCCTGGCAACCATAGTGGGAACTGCAGAACAGTCGCCAACACACAATTTAGCTGGTTTTAGGACAGAAAGGGAATTTGCACAAACTGAGAGGGGCCCCAGGCTAGTAAATGTCACTGGTAAGCGCAAAATACATATTCCACTGCAGGGCCCCCATCAGAAATCATGGGGCTCCATATGATTTAATTAGAATGGCTCCCCCCCCATGGGGCCCCAGTTACTATTCCAATGCCCACATGACCTCTTAGATGGTGGCAATTTACAAAAAAAGGCCCAGACTATATTGTACACATCACCAAGCTCCATTATACCCTGAAGACAACAGCTGGAGGGTCACTGCTTGGAAATCCAGGATTTACAAAGGTTTTGGGCTGCAAGCTTCCTTCATTGCTTAGAGCCTACTCTTTACTTACTCTGAAACTACTCTAACCCCATAGACTCAATAGGAATCCGCTGTATCCAAGACAGTCTGTGCTGGGATACTGTAAATCTCCAACAGTATTCGCTGTATTGTCTCCAAGACCTGCTTTCTATCGGCCCAGCTATGCATGTGACTGTGCCACGGCAGTGCTCGCTAGCAGGAGGTAGCAAACTAGAGAAATATAACATAATATTACTTAATATACCATCTTCCTCAAGTGCAAATCAGATCAGGCTTTTACCATGGTGAATGCATGCTATTACACAATATCTTGCTTTTAATCCATTCCCTGTGAAGACTGAAGGTGTGGTCATTCAGAGAACAAAAGACAAAAAAAGATGGAGAATGTAGAAGATTTTCATAGCACTGTATGCTGTCCACTGTGGTTCCATGCCCTATAATAATAATAATAATAATAATCATAAAACAGTCAGTGCACAAGGAAGTATGCTTCGGATCTCATGCTACTGCCTTGACATCTTTAGCTTTATCGGCGTCTTCCTTCATATTTTTCATAGTGGAGTCCGGACTGTACCTGTATTTGTATCCGTACGGACGCAGGTGATGGACCAGATATTCTAACTGATACATATTTGTAGAATCCACATAGTGGAAAGAAACTGCATGGTCAGAGCAGCATCCGGGGCCCTAAAGATACAAAATATAAAGCCGGTTACAGAGGTAAATCTACTAATAAACAATAAGAATGCAATAATCAAATGAATAATTCAGAATATAAGGTGAGTTACTCTATGAGTTTGCATGTTTGTATCTGTGCATGTGCCTATTTAAAGTGCCATAGGATTTAACCCTTATAGTGAAGCCACTGCCTGCTATCTACAGTAAATGCTTTATGATAAGTGATAATCCAATGCACCCAGAAATGAAGAGGTAGAAGCCTGTGAGAATGGGTATTTTCACAGCCAATGGTGTTGTTGCCAAGTTCCCATTAGGCAACTGTACCTTTAAGAACTAACTAGTGGGGAAATAACCTAAAAAACTTATTTGCATTACCCTTATTTTTAACTTTCAGGATTCCTGTGACCTTAAAAGGAGTGGACATACTTGATACAGTTTGGGTTATGGTGTGTGTATAAAACATTTCTTAAAGGGGAAGGAAAGTCATTTTATACTTAGGGGGGCCAAAATTTAGGCACCCCAAGTGATTAAATTGTATTTACTTACCTGATACCCTGGGCTGGTGCTCCTATCAGCAGAAATCTGCACCAACCCAGGGTTCTTCCAGCAAGTACCACGGAGCGATCCACTTCCTGCTTCTTCGCTTTTCAAATATCCTGGGGCAGACGCATGTGCAATAGAATAGACGGCTTTTCTCTTTACTGTACATACGCAGCCGCGCAAAGAAAGAGGATGGCTCTGTGGTGCTCACTGGAAGAACCCCAAGTAGGTGCAGTTTTCTGCTGATAGGAGCACTGGCCTGGGGTATCAGGTAAGTAAATACAATCACTTGAGGATGCCTAACTTTTGACAACCCCAAGTATAAAGCGAGTTTCCTTCTTCATTAAGCTGGTCTTAGACGTGCAGATTTTGTTCCCACGAGCGATTAATGAGTGTTTGTTCCAATGGGCCAAATGCTACTAACCATTCAGATTAAATAAAGTACTAAAAATAACAAATCAGACGATGTTCTGGCCATTAATTGACAGGCAGCAATCGTATGAAAGTTATGGCCGACAAATAGTAGTGACAGTCACATCAGATATCGGATATCATCAGATAGTCAATACATGCAGAGATATTATCGTTAGCCGACAAAGATCCTCTAACCTGTCCGATAGACTAAACGATCGACCGTCATGGTATGAAAAATGTCACACAGAATCGTATAAATCTTCTTTTCGCACGACTATATTTTTGTGTCTATGTCCAGCTTTAGTGACGGAGCTGCTAGGCTGCTTTCCTATGTGGCAATCTTTATTGACATGCTAGATGGCGCGGTTCTTTCAAGTCTACAGCAAATGTGTTGAAATGTTGTGCAACTAAACAACATTAGCTCCCAGAGGTTACATTATACTTAATGCAAAAACCAATATATATCCATATGCCTATACAATAAAGCCACTGTCCTGCTGAAATGAGACTTTATTGTTTCCTACAGCATGGCTACATTATACACTACTTGTTACTAGCTGTCATGAATACAAGGGCAGGAGTCATATATATATGTGCGCTATTTCACACACTTTTCTGCTTCTGCGACAGCCTGGTTGAGGAACCAAGACTTCAGAGAAGGCTTTTCGATCCTAAAAATGTTAAGCTTCTGGTGTTGGATATGGACAGAACAGCAGTGGATTGTCCTGGCAGTGTAAAGCTGCCAATATAATAAAAACTCATCCCAAGTATTTAACACAATGACAACCGGCCCGGGGTTTCAGGTAAGTAAATACAATCCCTTGGGGATGCCTAACATTTGGCACCCCCAAGTGCAAACAGACTTTCCTTCTCCTTTAATGTTCTTGCCTCTAGTGTTTTAGTCTGGCATCTCCGTAATTCAGGTGCAGAATCCGAACTGTTACAATTTACAGTAGTTGATATATTTCTCAGCAGCATATTTGGAATATTAGCAACTGCTGTATCAATTCTAAAGGTGGCCATACACAGAGATCCGCTCGTTTGGCGTTCTCTTCCCGATATGTCCACCTTCAAGGTGGGTGATATCGAGCTGATCCCTAGGGCCCAACGATCGGATCAAAATGAAAACTGTCTGCAGTTTTGGCCACCTTAAGGGGCCTTACTCATAGGCGTTTGAAGCTGCGCTCCCCTGCGTTCCGGTTTTATGCGTTCAGTAGACGCAATTAATTCTTTTCAATGCGGCTGTACTCACACAGATGCATGTAAGCGCCGAACGCAGGAAAAAGGCAACATGCAGCGTCCCAACCTGCATTAGGCACTTACATGCGTCTGTGTGAGTACAGCCGCATTGAAAATAATTCATCGCGTCTACTGAACGCATAAAACCGGAACGCAGCTTCAAACGCCCGTGAATAAGGGCCCTTACAGCTGTCTTTTATTGTAACTCAGGAATTCTGCTCAGCAGGGACAAACATATAAACATTTATCAATTTAGAACAGTCTTTATTTCTGGTGAACAAACGGAAACCGACGGAACTGAAAAAAGTGCTGGAAGGTGAACAACCCCTTTAAACAGGTCTGCGTGTCTCTTTGTAATGAATGCTATTCTTGTATGTAACCCTTGGCCAAAAAAATCCGTAAAAGTCTGAAAACCACTGATATATACTAGAAACGTTAGCAACTTTTTTTTTTACAAGCAGAAGCAGAAAGAATGTGTACAGAATAACAATGTGCTGAAATAAAAGGCAACATATGGTGCCACGTCTTCTCATTGTTATCTAAATAGCCCTGGCTAAATATAAAGGTGAGTCAGGCATCACACCTTGGGAGCACATCAGGCCTCTGTGGCAATCGGGGGTGTAACTACATAGTTTCTCTACATAATCAGCAGTGATCACACGGAATTGGTGAAGATCAGCAGAACCTGTTGGTTGACTTATTCAGCTGCAGCCGACACCTTAATGCTCTTAGAAATACCCTCAGAAGAGGTCATTGGAACAACTGGGAGACACCTCAGTGTCATATTTGCATATTTTAAGAACATTCACTGCAATTTGAGCCTGTCCTCCATTAAAATATGCCTGCCTCCTTCTTAAAGTATGTGAAAAAACACTGTGACGTGTGTGAGTTCTAGAATCAAAAAGAGGTACACATTTACACCAATAATAATTCTGTACATGAAACCTCAGAACAGCCTTTGCGCAGATCTATTGCGGCTTGCAGTTTCCAGTCATATGACATGTTTAAGAAAGAAAAAAATTTATTAAAAAAATCAATAATTAAAAGAGGAAGTTCACCATTAACGTCTAGAGATTAATCCTTAGCAGCTTTTGAATTGCACTTGTTTTGTCGTTTGTGTTTAATGATTCCTATTCTCTTTTCAGGATTTTTTTTTTAAAATGCTGATTGTTGGGGGCGGAATCCTGCAACCAAAACGCTGATATAGGTCCTCTCCTGCCCATCTTACATTTAGTTTTCACTAGTGATGAGCAAAATTTCTCACCAAGTTTTGCTGCGAAAATAATGGCCATAGACTCTAATGGGTGAAAAAATTTGTCCCACGTCAAAAATTTGTTTCGCAATTTATCACAAAATTTTGTCGCCCATAGACTTTTCTGTGAAGTGAAACGGGTCTAATTTGCTCATCACTAGTTTTCACCCTACTGCCTGGCTGCTGTGGTATGTAGGGCCCTAGCAATTAAGGGCCACTAAAGTCTAAACTGAGGAGATATGGAAAAAAAGTGAAATAATGCAAAAGCCGCAAACAGTAAAACATAAAGGCCAGCTGAAAACTGTAAAAAAAATATAATTTTCTACTAGGGATGCACCGATTCCACCATAGTGGGATTCGGCTGAATTCCAAATCCTTTGAAAAAGATTTGCATATTCAAATTAGGGCCAGTAAGGGCAAAAAGAGAACTGTTTGCGGCACGTGCATTTAAAAGTTATTTCCATTCCTTAATGTGTGACGAAAAGTTTTAAAGATTCGCATCGGCCAGGTGCTTGGATTAGGCCCAATCCTGCTGAGAAAGGCTGAATCCCGAACAAAGACCTGAATTCTGTGGATCTCTATTTTTTACATCCAAGGTGAACGAGCCCTTTACATTACTGAGCTATAAGCTGGGCATGTCCAATTCAGAGACAAAGCTTCAGAAAGGAGCTGAACGAGAAAACACATATATAATATATATATAATCTACAGTCTGGTCATTTCCCTATGGGACCAGACTGTAAATTATATCCTTATAAACGGCGCGTTCTGACGTCGGAACGCGCCGATTATAGCGTAATGCGTCAGCAGCTATCAGTGCTGCACTCTCCCTACAGCTTTCCTCCTGCTTTGTCTGCCTCACTTCCGCCTTCACGCTGCGTGCTCTCTCGCGCCTCCTATTAAGGTCCGTGCTGCCTTTCCTACCTCTCCGTTCTCCATTTGTCTCCCACCCTCTGATGCTTGCTCCCTCTGTCTCTCTTCCTCTTCTGTTCCCCCTCCATTACTGATCTTGCTTCGTCTGCCTCGGGCTTCCTCTTCCGCTCCTCCTCCCTCTGCCCCTCCCACACCACCTGTACCCCCTACAGAAAATTATAAAGATATTAATAGTCACCTCGGAGTTATGTGACCTGTATAAAAGAACTCGGCCTGCGGCCTCGTGCTTTTATATGGTCACATAACTCCTCGGTAACATAATATCTTTATAAATTACAGTAGGGGGTACATTATCCACTATATAATACACAAAAGCCATGGATATCTTGTAAATTATATCCTTATAAACGGTGAGTTATAAACGGTGAGTTCTGATGTCATTTCTGTCACATGACTCACTAAAATTTGAGTATTATAATAAATAAAGTACCCCCAGTTGCAAAATATGAGGATATTAGAAGTTACCTCGGTAACTTATAATATCCTTATATTTTACAAGAGGGGGTACTTTATTCACTATATCTATCTATCTATCTATCTATCTATCTATCTATATATATATATAAAATTGAGTATTAATTGAATATATATTTAAAGATCAACTTCTGCTGAGATCAAGCCATGTTATTAAGAAACAATAGCTAGCAAACTTACATACATCGATATGCCCTCATTTGAATGATTATTCCTCATAAGCATAAGAAAAATCTATTTAAATATTCAAAATAAAGGATTTTTTTTTAGTGTATACATATCTAGCATGACATGAATTCTCTGCGCGGCCTCTTACCTCCACTGCAGGATAATAGTTGTAATTCCAGTACCAGAAAGTCTTGGGCAAGTAGCCATGGATCAGGTGATGCTCTGGTACAAACGGATGGAATGTCTCTTTTCCACTGGTATCCCTGGAATCCCCAGCTTTGACGTTAATGTTCTCCATACATTTCCCTAACGCCAGATCTTCCACAGAAGAGCTATGAGTACATTTTTCTTCCTTGAATGCATTCACAAACCTTTTCAAGGCCTCTTTGCTCAACACATAACCAGCCCCTCCACTCATGTACCCTTGTTTTACATAGGGTTTAAAACGCCTCCCAAAGTAAATCGGGTCACTGGGAACGTGTTTGGCTAAAATCCATCTTAGATTATCTAACACCACGTACGTATCATCGTCGGCTTTCATAAACCAGTCGGCTTCCTCCAGATGATGGTCGTGTACATACTGAAAGGCTTTAATGGTTTTCCAGTAGAGCTGGTCTCTGCCCTCCTTTGTGTCTAAGCCCACGGTGGGGAACTCTTTGTTCTCTTCAGAGCTCATGTATAACACTTTGTTGCACCTTTGGGCCCAGGTAGCTTTTACATGCTTTGTCTTCTTGTCCAGGTTCTGAGGGCTGGTCATTACCCAACACAAGATTTTCACTTTGCTATAAAGCTCATCAGACACGTGCTTGTCCTCATCTGTGAATGAGAAACATTGAAAATATAACCAATGTTGAACAATCTTTTGATAGCACAGCTGAGATGCTATAATCAGTGTCGGACTGGGACACCAGGGGCCCACCAAAAGTTTTAAGACCAGGGGCCCACCCTGAGTACTATTTTCTTCCTCTCCTCACTCAACCTCTTCTTTTCGTTACATACTATAATCTATTATTCCATCTATTTAGCCTCTTTGTTCTCATAGAAATAGGGAATGGTTCATGAAATAGGCCAAAAGTTTAGCAGCATGAGGACCCACTGACACCTGGGCCCCTGGGAGTTTTCCTGGTATCCCGGTGGGCCAGTCCGACACTGGCTATAATGTGTTGTGGGTAATGTTGTGAATAATTTAATGGGAAGACAGTATATTTCAGGGGCAGTAGAGGAGGAGAAATATATATCCTACAAACAACTTTAAATGCCTGTATCTTTGTAACTGTTAGAACTTTCTACAGTTGTAGGTATGTCACCCTACACTATACAGTGTGTGCCAGTGGCACTGCTTGATGCCATCATTGAAGATCACACCAGAGCGTGGGTTACCCTGGGTGTAGGAACCCAATTTCTTCAGCACAACAAAGCACCTCAGTGGTGACAGTTGTGCTTTATATCGGAAACAATCCCCCATTCCAAACAACTTTTGCTCTGGCTGTGCTGCTGAAATGCATTCTACTGTTATAGTTGGGCTCACTACTTGTATGTAATACATTTATTTATATAGTGCTAGGGACCCTCCACAACTAAAAATTTCACGCTCACACTCTGAAAGGCAGCTGGCAGAAAGGTTAATGGCTGCAACTCGGAAAACCATTTTACACCATTGGCTTTCCCCATCAGCACCCCCACTATCTCTGGTCAAACAAAAATTTCATCATATATTTCACATGGATTGGGTGGAATCCACTACAACAGGGGTAGGCAACCCGCGGCTCCTGAGCCTCATGCGGCTCTTCATCCTGCTTGCTGTGGCTCAGTATGGCGGCTTTGCCTGTCAAGTCGTCTATACAGTCCACACCTGCTGGCGGCTTCTTGAGTGTGTGTGCGACCGCGGTTAGCTTACCGCGGTCGCACACTTAGGAAGCCGCCAGCAGGTGCGAGGGCTGTATAGACGTCCCAGGAGTGACAGGCAAGACCGAGCCGCAGCAAGATGATTCCTCATGGTCCTTACCGTGGTCACACCCTCAAGACAAGAAAGGGAAGATCAGCATGGAGCTTCAGAAACAAAATTCACATTAAACAAATGAGAACACTAGCATTTAATAGGTCTATTCAGTGTTTAATTTATTTCAAAGTAGGCCTACACATGCACACTGCACTTCTGTTTGTTGTATTCTGTTGTTGTAACGGTTAAAATTTAAAAAAGGTTAAAACTTTTAAAAGTTTATAAGTGGTGTTATGTTTTGTGGCTCCAGACTATTTTTATTTAGTGGAAGAGGGGGCAAAATGGCTCTTTTGATAGTAAAGGTTGCTGACCCCTGCACTACAAACAAAGAACAATTTACTGACAAATTCTTTTCAATATGGATGAGTTACATTCAATCACTCCCAACCCATACGAAACATTTAACGATATATGCGTTTAGATACACTACGTGGTATGACACAGAACTATTACTCAATAATGCTATTGTCCAAGAAACCAACCAATATATCCAAAATATCCTGCGATCACAGGAACAGAATTCACGAACACCCCCCAGGAGTCACCACATAAATCAGATGTTAAGAACAAGGTATTCTTAATCGTTTACTTCAAACTATGTATGAGGGAAATTATGCTGTGCAATATAATGTCTTAAAGGGCATGTAAAGTCTAAATTAGACTAAGGCTAGAAATGCTGTATTTTGTATACTAAATATAAACAAGAACTTACTGCACCACAAGCCTAATCAAACAAATGATTTATGCTTTCAAAGTTGGCTATAGGGGGTCACCATCTTGTAACTTTGTTAATCATCTTTGCAAGACTAAGACTGTGCACATGCTCAGTGTGGTCTGGGCTGCTTAGGGATCATCATAAACAAAGCTGCTTGAGTTCTGCATGGCTGGGAAGTTCATAAGTATGTTGTTTCCCTGCTCAACAGTTAGGGACCGTCTGACAATTCCTATCCACAGCAGTAAATGAAGGGAGAATTTCACTGCATACAGTCAGGTTTCTTATAAAAACAGTACACATTTTTTAATTAAAGTATATTGGAGATAGGTTTCTTTTTCATTAAAAAAAGTAAAAATTGGATTTTATTTTTTTGCCTTTACATGCCCTTTAACTTGTTTTACAATAATCCGTTGAGAGGAGACCTGCATTCTGACTATTGAGTGTGTATACTCGAAATATGCTAAAGATGGATTCTATCCATCGTTTTCTTTTGTACTTCCGAATTCCTTTGTATTTGTTTATTTTATTTGTTATTAAAAATGTTTCAATAAAAACATTTAAAAAAAAAAAAAAAAAAAATTATATATATATATATATATATATATATATATATATATATATATATATATATATATATATATATATATATATATATATATATATATATATATATATATATATATATATATATATATATATATATATATATATATATATATATATATATATAGTGCTAGGGCAGTGATCCCCAACCAGTAGCTTGTGAGCAACATGTTGCTCTCAGGGTCCTCAAAGCAGATGCTTATTTTTGAATTTCAAACCTGAAAGCAAGTTTTAATTGCATAAATACTAAGTTTAGTGCCAAGTAGAGTCTCCTGTAGGCTGCCAGTTCACATAGGAGCTACCAAAGCCAATCACAGCCCTTGTTTGGCACCCCAAGGGACTTTTTCATGCTTGTGTTGCTCCCCAATTCTTTTTACATTTGAATGCGGCTCACAGGTAAAAAAGTTTGGGGACCCCTGAGCTATGGAGTACTCAGGGGCACATTTACTAAGGGTCGAATATCGAGGGTTAATAAACCCTCGAATTCGACCCTCGAATTTAAATCCTTCGAATTCCAATATCGAATTAAAAAGGATTTATCGCAAATCCTACGATCGATTGATCAAAATAAAAATCGTTCGATCGAACGATAAAATCCTTCGAATCTAGCGATTTTAAGCAATCGGTAGGTTTAAACTGCCCAAGTAGTTAGTCAAAGTTTTTTTTAAAGAGACAGTACTTCGACTATCGAATGGTCGAATAGTCGAACGATTTTTACTTCGAATCATTTGAATCGAAGTCGAAGTAGCCTATTCGATGGTCGAAGTACCCAAAAAAATACTTCGAAATTCAAAGTTTTTTTCATTCGAATCCTTCACTCGAGCTTAGTAAATGCCCCTCAGTATGGTTTCTTGTAGAACTACACACATTTGCTCACTCACAACAAAGCCTGACACAGCATCACACAGATAATATCTCCTTGTCTTGTATCTTGTCTGGGTCCCCTTGCCTGACTCTCTGTTCCCTCAAAGGCAATTTCTCGTCTTTCGTTCCCAGACAAGTTCCTCACTAGAGACAGGTCTAAAATATCTGCCTGTCCATTCTTGTCGGGAATTTGTTGACCAGTCTGCTACTGGCTGATAATACAAGTCTGAAGCCAGAGAAAGTACCAGGGTGATTCACCAGTTCCTATGAAGGAAGCCCTAGAGGCAAAAAGAATGCTTCATCCAAAACTGAACGTTGCATGTGATATATACGATAGAGACTCTGCCAATGAAGATGTTTATAGGAAGAGTGAAATGTTAGAACATGTTTGTATTCCTCTGTATGTGAAACTTTTAATACATCTAAGAATTTAAAAGGTAGAAAACATTTTTACAGCTTATTTTGAAACCTTGAGCAATATCTGGGACCCGCTGCCTAACTCTTTTCTTTGAACTTAAAAGGGTGGTTCACCTTTAAGTAAATTCTAAGCAACTTTTTAATTGGTCTTCATGATTTATTTATTTTTTATAGTTTTTTTTTGATTATTTGCATTCCTCTTCTGACTCTTTCCAGGTTTCAAATGGGGTTCACTGACTCTATGAAAAACAAATGCTCTGTAAGGCTACACATTTACTGTTATTGCTACTCCTCTTTCTATTTGGGTCCTCTCCTATTCATATTCCAGTCTCTTATTCAAATCAGTGCTTGGTTGCTAAGGTAATTTGGACCCTAGCAACTAGATTGCTGAAATTTCAAACTTTAGAGCAGCTGAATAAACAGCTAAATAACTGACAAATAATAAATAATAAAAATCAATTTCAAATTGGTTCAGAATATTATTTTGTACGTCACTTAGAGGTGAAACCCCCTTTTAAGTGATGCAGACCTGATCACCGTTATCAATGTAAAAAAAATAATTTAAAATCCCTATTTGTCACTAATATACATAAATGAATCGTCTTGCATATTCATATGGCTGTACATCATTGAGAATATTATGAAGGGAAAAAGTAAACTCATAAATAACATTGCCTAATGTAAGAAAATGTCATTGTAAGTTACAAGCCGTATGTGTAAATGTAATTGTTACTATTCCTGGCTCAGACTTTTTTTTTTCAATGTTGCAGAAGTCAACTCTCCTCCATTAAAGGCAGATCTGTGAGTCGCTGGTTTCTGTTACATTGTCTCCAAAGTCAGAACCACCTGGATGGAGAACAGACACTGCTTTCATTAAAAGGGCGGTTGACGTGTTAGAGAATGGCCAATACTAAGCAACTTTTCAATTGGGCTTCATTTATTATTTCTTTTAGGTTTATAATCATTTGCCTTTTTCTTCTGATTTTTTCCAGCTTTCAAATGGAGGTCCCCATCTAAAAACAAATGCTCTGTAAGGCTATATATTTATTGTTATTGCTACTTTTTATTACTCGCCTTGCTATTCTGGCCCGCTCCTATTTATATTTCAATCTCTTATTCAAGTCAATGCATGGTTGCTAGGGTGATTAGGACCCTAGTAACGAGATTAATGAAATTGCAAACTGGAGAGCAGCTTAATAAAAAGCAAATAACTCAAAAACCACAAATAATAAAAATTGAAAACCAATTACAAATTGTCTCACAATATCATTCTATACGTCATACTAATTTAAGTTAACTCAAAGGCGAACAACCCCTTTAACATTTACAAATAACACTGAAACCCAAATGTATATTGGAAAGTTGCCTAAAATTCTCTCTTTCTTTTATAAGCTAGCATTTTATAATTTTTGCATCCCTTTTAATATAAAGGAATTAGTGACCTCAGATGCTGAAGATCACATTATAGCCGTTGCCCTTCTAGCAGAGACTATAAGTACAAGACAGTATTCTGCTGACCCCATGATGGTCTCTTTACATCCATCTAGCCATTAGAAGGATATATATATACACACACACACACACACACACACACACACACACACACTTGTAAGGCACAGGAAATTCTGTTTATTTTGAAACACTAGAAGTTCCAGATATGCGACATTCTCAAAAAGATTTCTAAATGCCTGAATACATATAGAGTGGAAGGAAAATACCTCAAGGTGCAGATTTATCAAATTGTGAAGTGAAAGAAGAAAAATGTCATTCCTATGGGATTTTTAGAAGGGTATTTATGAATGGATGAAAGTTAGAGTTAACCATTTGAAGGAATAGAAAGTGGTGGAGTGTTTCTTTGATGAGCTCTAATTGCACACTACCCCTATGTGTGGTGCCCAATTACTTATCGCCAGTTGTACAAGAACGACAATTGTAAGATTAACTGTCCGTACTCAGTGTTGTTGATACAGTAGTTGTAGTCCAACCATTTGAAACTGCAGATTTGGACTCTTAGGGTCAGGGCACACAGGTAGATTCAGGAGATTATTCGCCGGCGGAATGGCACTCGGATCGATTTGCCTCATAAGGAAACTTCGGGCGGCTTCGGAAAACGAATCGCTCCAAGTGCCATCCTGACGGCGTTTTTAGGTGGAAAAGCAGCGGAGGCAGTTCAAGGAGATTAGTTGCTCCGAAGAAGAGGAGATTTGTTGCCGGGCGACTAATCTCCCTCTGAATCTGCCTGTGTGCCCTGACCCTTAGGGTGGTAGCAGACAGGGACAAATCTCCTCTACTGCGGCCAACTAATCTCCCAATACGGCCTTCCGGCAGGAATATGAATCGCCGGCGACTTCAAAAATCCAAAGCGATTCCGCCAGCGATTCGTATTCTTGCTGGCGGAAAGGCAGTACAGGGAGATTAGTCGCCCGCAGTAGAGGAGATTTGTCGCTGGGCAACTAATCTCCCTGAATCTGCCTGTGTGCCCTGACCCTTAGGGTGGTGGCAGATGGGGGCATTAGTCACCCAGCGACACATCTCCTCTAATGCAGGCGACTAATCTCCTCATGCTGCATTACTACCGGCAAGAATATGAAATCCGAAGCGATTCCCCCGGAGATTCGTATTCTTGCTACAGAAAGACAGTGTGGGAGATTAGTCGCCCACATTAGAGGAGATTTGTTGCTGGGCGACTAATCTCCCCGTCTGCCACCACCCTTAAAGAAAGGGGGTTATTTATCAAATGTCAATTTTCTGAGGTTTTTTTCTACCTTGAATAAACTCACAACTCTATTGTCTGCTTATTTATGAAAAACATGAATTTAAAAAATTCAAATAACTTGAATCTATTGAGTTACTGTATGGGCTAAAGAATTTATCGAGTTTTTGAGCGCAAACCACCCTAAAAAAAATCATGAACGCAAAAAACTCTGCCATTGACTTCTACATGACCTCGACAGGATTCGGGCTTTTAGCAGCTTCGGGGCATAATAAATCTCAAAAAATTCCAGGTTTTCTTTTTATCCCGAAAAATTCGACCTGACCTTTAATAAATAACCCCCAAAGTGTCACTAAGGATCACAGCACTCATAACTTAGTCTCTGCCTGGCGTTTCTTGTGGAGAAGTGCCCTCACCCAGCTGTGCGGTCTCATATGCATTAATGGAAACTGCCTGTCACCACAGCAACAATAACAGGCAGTTTCCTTTAACATAAACGAAAGGCAGTTTAGATTTTTAGGTTTTGGCCGATTCTCTGTCAGCAGATAAACAATGGGCAGAGAATATGCCACGTGCTCAATGAGCATAACTCCATGTTGCCGTACTATACATATTATTCCACAGTTGCAGCATTCATCCAAGAAACAGATTAAAGCACAAAGATCAGAGATTTCTTAATTTCCCACTATATTCAGTGGCTTCTTAGAACTGCCCCAGGACAATTACAAGTGCCAACTGCATTATGTTCTGTTGCTCTTAACTAGTTTAAATTAGCAAAAAACATGTAATAGTATAATGTACGTATCAGCCGCTACTGGAACTACGTTCTTTCATTTCTCTCTGTCACAAAGCGAAGTGCTGCAAACTGGCAGACAGTGCACGGTGTCTGACACAGAAATCCTCATCCAATACAAATAACAAAAACAAACACAGAAAATGCTCTAAACACTGAAAATAGCAAAGCAAACACAGCTCAAGCTAAATTTTAATTACTTGTCGTAATACCAAACACAGTAATTTGTTCTTACATTTTGTCTTTGTATTACAGAGAAATGCAAACTTGCCAAAAACACAGAATTGTTTCTTTACATAGGGCTCTATGGAAAAGGGCTGCTGTGGTATTAGATCTGGATAATAGATCCCATGCCATCAATGTATTTTTTTTTTTGTGTTAAATAAGACAATAGTGAAAAAAAAAAAAATAAGCAGTGAAAAAGGATTGCGGCACTCACAGGGTTTTAGTGAAAAAACAAAAAATGTTTTATTATTAAGCCTCAATGTTTCGATCCCCCACAGGGATCTTCGTCAGGAGGTTTGTTTGTTTTTGCTCCTGACGAAGATCCCTGTGGGGGATCGAAACGTTGAGGCTTAATAATAAAACATTTTCGGTTTTTTCACTAAAACCCTGTGAGTGCCGCAATCCTTTTTCACTATATATATATATATATATATATATATATATATATATATATATATATATATATATATATATATATATATATATATATCCAAATGGTATTGAGATATATAAATGTATTTAATATTTATATCTCTATATATATATATATCTCTATATCTCTATATCTCTATATATCTCTATATATCTCTATATATCTCTATATATCTCTATATATCTCTATATATCTCTATATATCTCTATATATCTCTATATATCTCTATATATCTCTATATATCTATATCTCTATATCTCTATATATCTATATATCTATATATCTATATATCTATATATCTATATATAGATATATATATAGATATATATATAGATATATATATATATATATATATATATATATATATATATATATATATATATATATATATATATACACATTCAAAGTCCTAGCGCACACCATCCATGAGAGATTCCAATGATTAGTCACATACCTGGGTGCTACGCTGAAAATAGCTGCATTATCCAATTTCCACTGACAAAGGTGCACACCAGGATTTTTCAGTTTAAAACTCCATGTTTATTAAATAGATTTAAAACAGGAACCGGCCAACGTTAATAAACATGGAGTTTTAAACTGAAAAATCCTGGTGTGCACCTTTGTCAGTGGAAATTATATATATATATATATATATATATATATATATACAGTGGTGTGAAAAACTATTTGCCCCCTTCCTGATTTCTTATTCTTTTGCATGTTTGTGACACAAAATGTTTCTGATCATCAAACACATTTAACTATTAGTCAAAGATAACACAAGTAAACACATAATGCAGTTTTTAAATGAGGGTTTTTATTATTTAGGGAGAAAAGAACTCCAAACCTGTGTGAAAAAGTAATTGCCCCCTGAACATAATAACTGGTTGGGCCACCCTTAGCAGCAATAACTGCAATCAAGCGTTTGCGATAATTTGCAACGAGTCTTTTACAGCGCTCTGGAGGAATTTTGGCCCACTCATCTTTGCAGAATTGTTGTAATTCAGCTTTATTTGAGGGTTTTCTAGCATGAACCGCCTTTTTAAGGTCATGCCACAACATCTCAATAGGATTCAGGTCAGGACTTTGACTAGGCCACTCCAAAGTCTTCATTTTGTTTTTCTTCAGCCATTCAGAGGTGGATTTGCTGGTGTGTTTTGGGTCATTGTCCTGCTGCAGCACCCAAGATCGCTTCAGCTTGAGTTGACGAACAGATGGCCGGACATTCTCCTTCAGGATTTTTTGGTAGACAGTAGAATTCATGGTTCCATCTATCACAGCAGGTCTTCCAGGTCCTGAAGCAGCAAAACAACCCCAGACCATCACACTACCACCACCATATTTTACTGTTGGTATGATGTTCTTTTTCTGAAATGCTGTGTTACTTTTACGCCAGATGTAACGGGACGCGCACCTTCCAAAAAGTTCAACTTTTGTCTCGTCGGTCCACAAGGTATTTTCCCAAAAGTCTTGGCAATCATTGAGATGTTTTTTAGCAAAATTGAGACGAGCCTTAATGTTCTTTTGCTTAAAAGTGGTTTGCGCCTTGGAAATCTGCCATGCAGGCCGTTTTTGCCCAGTCTCTTTCTTATGGTGGAGTCGTGAACACTGACCTTAATTGAGGCAAGTGAGGCCTGCAGTTCTTTAGATGTTGTCCTGGGGTCTTTTGTGGCCTCTCGGATGAGTTGTCTCTGCGCTCTTGGGGTAATTTTGGTCGGCCGGCCACTCCTGGGAAGGTTCACCACTGTTCCATGTTTTTGCCATTTGTGGATAATGGCTCTCACTGTGGTTCGCTGGAGTCCCAAAGCTTTAGAAATGGCTTTATAACCTTTGAAATTGAACTCAGGTGTGATAAACCACAGTTAAGTTATTTTTTAACAAGGGGGGCAATCACTTTTTCACACAGGCCCATGTAGATTTGGAGATTTTTTTCTCCCTTAATAACGTAAACCTTCATTTAAAAACTGCATTTTGTGTTCAATTATGTTATCTTTGACTAATAGTTAACGGTTTTTGATGAGCAGAAACATTTAAGTGTGACAAACATGCAAAAGAATAAGAAATCAGGAAGGGGGCAAATAGTTTTTCACACCACTGTATATATACCGTAGTCCTACAGTGAAAATAAGGATGGTTGATAATATAAGGGGCAGATTGGTCAAAATGTGAATTTAGAGCTTAATAAATAAATACTCACCCAGGTTCTGTTCATTACTATGGGATTTTTAGAATTGTATTTATCAATGGGTGAAAGTCAGAACTCACCGTTTGATAAATACTGTTCTAAAAAACCCATAGTAATGATCAGAACATGGGTGAGTTTTTATTTATTAAGCTCTAAACTCACCTTTTGAGTACCAAAGCACCTTGGAATTCTGCATACATTTCAATACTTGATAGACAGCAAACAATGCCAATGTGACAAACTAACCACTAATTATTATTTATTATTAACTTAATGTGATTATTGGGGAAGAATTACAAGATGGAGTATGCAGCATATAATCACTGTGCTTCTGTGCTGGCTGAAAAGAATATGTCATATGTCCTATATGCCTTAATAAAATGTATGCATAGATCATAGTTCATCTGTACAGGATACCCACTGCCAGATTCTCTAGTTCCCACATGAAATGGGAATTATCTTTTCTTGGACAGGCCTACTATATGTCATAAAATATACTGTCCCCCACAGTCTATTTTACTTAAATGGCTCTGTTGCCCCTCTTAAATGGGTGGCTCACCTTTAAATTAAATTTTAGTATGTCATAGAATGGCTATAGAATTCTTTAGCTTTATATTTTTTTGTTATAGGTTTTCCATTATCTGCCTTTTTTCTTCTGACTCTTTCCAGCTTTGAAATGGGGGTCACTGACCCATCTAAAAACAAATGCTCTATAAGGCTCAAAAAGTATTTTTATTGCTACTTTTTTTATTACTCATCTTTCTATTTCAGGCCTCTCCTATTCATATTCCAGTCTCTTTCAAATGAATGCATGGTAGCTAGGGTAATTTGGACAGCCGAAATTGCAAATTGGGGAGCTGCGGAATAAATAGCTAAATAACTCAAAAACCATAAATAATAAAAACACAATTGCAAATTGTTTAAGAATATTACTCTCTACGCCATACTGAAAGTCAACTTTAAGGTGAATAACCCCTTTAATAAAATTTCTGCATGTCACCTGTACAGATTCTTATGAAATGGGAATTATTTTTTAGTTGCACAAGCCTACTTTACATCATAAAACATGGAGCAGCCCTGCCCCCCATTTACTTAAATGGCTCCGTTGCCCCTGTTAGGTTTTGGTAGTTTTTACTTGTACATCTCTAAATCTTACAATAAACAATTTTATATTGTATGAAGTTGGAGTTTTGGTGTAATGACCATTCAAGGCATCTTGCAACTCCGGGGCAAATCTGACAGAAGGGGTGCACTTGGACATCTTCTGCTTATATTCAGAGCGTGTAAAGGTGGCCATACATGGATAGATCCGCTCGTTTGGCGATGTCACCAAACGAGCGGATCTCCCTCCGATATGCCCACCTTGAGGTGGGCAATATCGGGCTGATCCGATCGTGGGCCCTAGGGCCCAACGATCGGATCCTAGCATTCGCAAAGGGGCGGTCGGATCGCGGGACCACATCAACGAACAGATGCGGTCGCGATCCGACGGGATTTTTAATCCCATCCGATCGAGAACTGGCCGACTTTCGGCCAGATCTCGATCGGGGAAGCCCGTCGGGGGCCCCCATACACGGGCCAATAAGCTGCCGACTCGGTCTGTTGGCAGCTTTTATCGGCCCGTGTATGGCCACCTTAATATGGGAAGTGCTGGGGGACCCAAGCAATGTAATTTCCATATGCCAATGGCAGTCATTACAGTATAAGGACACTCTGTGAATGACAGCATTGGGCTCTGCAACTAAAAAATGAAAAATCTGGGGCAAGGCTCAGAGTACAGCCTGTACAAATAATGAATCCCTTTACACTCCAGAACTTTTGCCCTCGCTCGTCCTAAACTCTGAGAAGGAGGGGAGAAAGTGGATTATCACATTTGCACCGTGTTACAATTTCAGCCTTTGTACAGGTGAGAAGCTGAAGGTTTCCAGTTTCCTGGCTTAAGCAAAGGGAGGAGGTAACAATGCCCAGTTCCACACATACCAACAGAAGCCTTTATAGACTGTTGCCCACTCCTCCTAAACAGTCAAATAAAATTGATAAAGGTGCAAAGCTACAGAAGATTTCAGCTGCCGACCCTCTCGGGGCAAGAACAAACATTCTTCTACGTGTCACTGCATCCTAATACAGGTATGGGATCGGTTATCCAAAAACGCTTTATCCAGAAAGCTCCGGATTACAGAAAGTCCTACTCCCATACACTGAGTTTTATCCAAATTTTTTAAAAGTATTTACTTTTTGCTGTGTAATAATAAAACAGTACCTTGTACTTATTCCAAACTAAGAAATCCTTATTGGAAGCAAAAGCAGATTATTGGGTTTATTTAAAGTTTACAGGATTTTCTAGTTTATAAGGTATGAAGATCCAAATTATGGAAAGATCCGTTATCCTGAAAACCCCAGGTCCCATGCATTCTGTATAACTGGCCCCTTACCTTACCCTTTCAATAGTTTCCAGGGCTCACTTTAAACTGGATACATAAATATTACAACCCACAGAGACTCCTCACTGCAATTCAATTGATTCTCCTTTTCTCCTAAAAATTTTAAAATTGCTGCAGAGCTTGCATTTTTTTTTTTTAAAAGAAGAGGGTTCTGGTAGGGTTCCCTCTACTATAATGTCACAGTTCTGGGCTCTGAATGGATCTAGGTGCATTCCCAAGTTCGACCCTAGTACCAGTATAGCTTCCTGTGATTTAATGAAGACATTATTGTAAGTATTATGTCCGTGCCAGATCACTAACGAGCCACAATAATGACAAACTGGGGGCTTATAATTAGCTCGGTGACACGGTTTAGTGGTGAAACTTGCGCGTCACAAAGTTGCCTTATGAGGCAACTTCAGATGAATTTGGAGAAACTAAAGTCCCCCATACACGGGCCAATAAAAGATGCCGACAGACCGATATCTGGCTGAAAGTCGGGCAGGTCTCGATCGGGCAGGTTGAAAAATCCCGTCGGATCACAGCCGTATCTGTGCGTCTATGCGGTCTTGCAATCTGACTGCCCGTATGGGATCCATTATGAGCCGATCGTTGGGCCCTAGGGCCAACAATCGGATGAGCCCGATATCAATTGGGAGAGATCTGCTCATTTAGTGACATCGCCAAACTAGTGGATCTCTACGTCTATGGCCACACAAGCGGTGTGTAGGTTTTACAGCTGGAGAATTTAATTATTGCTGGTGGAGAAGCATCTATGGGAGATTTGTCGCTTGCAATTTATCGCAGGTGACAAAATCTCTCCGTCACACATTAACCTTACCTCTGTTATTGCTCCTGGCACACCAGGGGGCAGCCCCACAGTTTTGGAACCATTCACACAGTGGGTGCACCATGGGGCAGAGGTTAAAAACTAGACTAACTAGGGTAGAGTAATTAGACACAGTCTCCTAGGATAAAGGGTGTTGGGTCTGCCAATTTACAGAACAAGCAAACTCCATATCTGAACAGTAATAAATCAGCATACAAGTCATGGCACTGTACCAGGCAGATCCGGACTGGCAATCTGTGGATTCTGGCACATGCCAGAGGGGCTACTGAAAGTCACGATTTAGTGGGCTGGTGGGGGGATAACGGAATGCCATGACTATTTTGACTCCCAGTCCAGTGCAAGTGCCAGGCATAATGGACCTGTTGCTCCCCAGAGGATTGAACACCAACTCCCAAATTCCAGAATGCTACGAGTTGGAATGAATGGACATCTGGGGCACAAGCCTTGCAGTACACATGGGAACTAAGTCTAACCAGCCATGCAGCACAGGATTCTTTAGGCATTTAGTATTGAGAGGCTGATGTAGCAGTAACAGTAACAATATATTAGTATATTATTATTATACACGAGCCTGTGCAGCTATTTCACACCCTGTAATGGTAAATTAAACTTCCAAATCTAGAACTTCCCCAAACAACTCCCAGAAAGCCCTGTCTGTGGGGGGATTGCGGTGTTAGTAGAGGGGTGAATGCAGGTTTAGGGAGCGGGGGTCTCTAACACCCCAGGGCGGGCCTAGCGGTTACCATGGTGCTGCTGGGCATCCACGCTGAAGTTCATCTGCCCCAGGAGAGGCGGCCCAGCAGGGGCATCGTCCAAGTGCCTCCCGTGGGGATCGTTGTGTATCACCTCGGGCTTCCCCCGCGGCTTGTCCTGCCCCTCGAACACTATGCTGAACATCACGTAGCTGAAGATGAAGCCGATAGCGATCCCAAAGGAGAAGGTGGCCAGGCTGAGCACTGACTTGGCAGGAGCCATTTCTGCGAGGGGGAGACCCTGCCAGCAGCGCTAGAGCCGGCGAGTAGAGCAGAAGGGGGAGTAGTGACACTCACATAGCTGCCTTTCAGCCCCACAGGAAAGCAGAGCCTTATCTTCGTCACTCTTAGATACACTGACAGCGGACCATAGACCTGCCCGGAGTACCCAGGCCCCGCCCGATTGCCCCACCTCGGTACCAAAGGGGTTAAAATCCTCAGGTAACAGCTACAACTCGCACTTCGGCGCACCATCAAGGGGAGGGGCTTAGATGAAGGCGGAGCCCGGATTGGGCCACGGGTTGTGACGTCGCGACGTTTGATGCGCCGCGGCGCCCCACCATAGTGTAAACTCCATTTTGAGAATTGGAATAAAGTGAAAGAGGAAAGATTTGTACGTGGGGTAGTGAAATTGCAGTCACGTGTTCTGTGATAGAGATGCTGTTCCGCTGTGTTGTGGGGGAAGGGTGAAATTCAATATCGTATCGGTCTCAAATTGTTGTTGGCAGTGGGACTACAGCTCCCGTCATCCCCCGTTATTCAGCGAATTAGATGATGGACATCTGAAAAATTCCTGCAGAATGCAGTTAATCCTCACTTTATATCCTGTTAGGCTTAATTGAAACTAGTGTTATGACTAGGTTTGTCCTGGGCTGGGGGATAGAGGTATAACTAGATGTTCCTGGGCCCACTGCATGTTCAGTTTAAGTTTAAGGCCTCAAGTACCATTGCTAGGTTCAGCAATTGTACATGATACATATGGCAGGTTAGACGAGTTCTTAGTCAATACATACCTCCCAACTGTCCCTTTTTTGGAGGGACAGTCCCTCTTTTGACAGCTCAACCCGCATCCCTCATTTGTACTGGAAAGTCCCTCTTTTCTCTGCACTGAACAGCCAGAAAAAGAAACAACGTTTCTCACTTAATTGGCTTTTAGCAGAGAGCCCAGAACAACTAACAGGTGCAAATAAGATACTTTGTAACAATTTTGAGACACAAAAACACAGTTTAGATAAGGAGAAATATTTTCAAACTTTCATAACCTGCCAAATTTTGTAAAACAAACATGGTAATCAGGGGGTGTGGCCACAGAAAGGGGTGTGGTCAAAAAATAGCTTCGCTACGTGCGGAAAAAACATTTTTATCCCTCTTTTTACTTCTAAAATGTTGGGAGGTATGTCAATGGTGGAGTTGCCATGTTGTTCCCTTGTTTAGACTGTACACTATGATACTTTTGGTTATTGTGTGCATCTGTCCAATATGTTTGCTTCAAGTTCTGTGGGTAATATTTATTTATAATCAGGTCTGGACTGGGGATCTAAATAGGCCCTGACTTTTTAGCTACACAGAGGCCCAAACAGCCCCCCACCAGCCCAAGGGCCGCCATTAGAAATCAGGAGCACCCTACAACAAAATTACCAAATCCCACCCAGGATCCAGCCCACTCCACACAACAGTTAAAATACCATGCAGACATCAGTGCTAAAAAAGGTAACCCCCCCCCACACACACAAGTTGTAAAAAGCTATTGATGGTCAGGGCCCCCTTATAACTGTGGTGCCAGGGCCCCTCTTAAAAATTGTTGGTCAGGGCCCCCCTACAAGTAAAAAAAAGAATTGGTGACTAGGGCCAACTTATAAGTTAAAAAAAAAACATTGGCGCCAGGCCCCCCCCCCAAAAAAAATTGGGGACCCAAAGAATATTTTTTTTTTAAAAACTTTGACGCCATGGCCCCCCCTAGCAAGTTAAAAAAAATTTGGGGCCCCAGAGAATATTTTTAAAAAAAACATTGGTGGCAGGGGCCTTTAGAGTAATCAAATAATACATTGGTGGCCAGGGGATTAAAAAAATAAAAAAACACAAATTGGTGTGGAGTAGAATTGAACTCGTGGCTTCGGGATTTAACCTTCGCCTCCTTTCGTGACTTTTGGGTCTTTTCACCGCTTAAGGACTTCGGTTTCGCTGTTTTCGTGGCTTCGGGACTTATTCGCCGCTTCTGGACTTCGGCTGTTCGGCTTTTCGGAACTTCCACATTTCGGCTGATCGTATGATTCGGAAATGGGCACACGGCAGCACTGCCAGGCCCCCCCTTCAGGCCCAGGACACCTGTACCCCCTGTCCCCCCCTGATGGTGGCCCTGACCAGCCCAATAAACAATGTCTATCTATGGCAATTTACAGCAGCCCCTCTGGCATTTGCCAGAACTCACAGATTGCCAGTCAGGGTCTGTTTATAATCCTCCCTGAAATTGATTTGGTAAATCTTTAGAAAAAAATCTGCAATCGCAGGGGAAGAAAAATCACAATTGTGGTAAAAGATTCATATGAATTTGCATCAATATCCCAATTGTGGAATCTTCCCCTTGAAGGGGTGGTTCACCTTGAAGTAAACGTTTAGCATGTAATAGAATGACCAATTCTAAACAACTTTTCATAAGGAAACTATAAAACAATAAGAGGCCCCTGGTAGGTGATAATGAGACTAAAACAGCATTGTGAGCCAGTAACATCTTCACATAAAGCCAATGGATAATAATGGGCAATGGTTTGGAAGTCAGAATGCAAGGTGCATAGGAGAGAGTCTGCACTGAAAGATGAGTAAAAAAAAATAGCCATAACAATGAAAATTTAGCCACACAGAGCATGAGGGTTTTGGTGACCACACCAGTAATAGACAGCATTATAAACTCCATTCTGGATGGCAAGTAATTGAAAAAAACATAATAATGGAGAGCAGGTGATAACATGCTAACAATTTATCAATCAATATCTTACTAAAATTACATTTAAAGGTAGACTTTCAATTTTCCGCATAGAATGTTCTGTCCACAAGCCGATTGCAATCCGAAAAAATCTCCCACATGCATCAGAATTAGAAGCTAATCAGCCATGAAGTTAGTGCCAGCCCTACAGGACACCCATATATCATAGATAGAGATCAGACTCTGTACGTAGCGACGGGCGTGTGCTCCAGGCAGTAACAGGGTGTGACAGCAGGACATTTCTTGAGATAAAGTAAAGACTTGCAAAAGTGAGTGCATGGGGATTATTGAAAAGAACTGGCCATTCTATAACATACTAAAAGTTAACTGAAAGGTGAGTATTATGGGGATTTTATGATATGTGGCATCCCAGCTTTAAATATTTTTTTTAAGTTGCATTTATATATAAAAATATCCATCCCGGTTGTCAGGGTCGGACTGGGCCGGTGGGACAATGGGAAAAAGCCCAGTTGGCCCAGACCCGAACCCCCCCAGCGCTCCCCCAGGCCACTGATCTACCTCCCCCGATGCACTGAAGGTAAGTTTAATTTACAGCCCCTGTACAGGGGGTGTGGGGGCATGGGGGTTGTACTCCATTAACAAAAGGCTACATGCTGGGTTCACAATTAAAAAATAAAGAATATCAATGGAAAAACTGCATTCTTAGGAGTGCAAAAGAAAAAAAGTATTGGTATGTAATTAAACATAGTATACAGTCATGGGATCCATTATCCAGAAGCTCTGGGAAGGCCGCCTCCCATAGACTCCACTTTAATGAGATAATTCACATTTTTAAAAACAATTTCCTTTTTCTCTAATAATAAAACAGTAGCTTGTACTTGATCCCAACTAAGATATAATTCATCATTATTGGAGGCAAAACAACCCTTTTGGGTTTAATTAATGATTTAGGGTATGAAAATCCAAATTACAGAAAGATCCCTGACCTGGAAAACCTCAGGTCCCATGCATTCTGGATATACATTGTAAGGTAGTAAAGTGTAAAGTATTTGTTACCTTTGCATTCCAAATTTGTGAATGTATATTATAGCGCTTATACAGGTATGGGATACGTTATCAGTAAACCCATAATCCAGAAAGCTCTGAATTATGGAAAGGCCATCTCCCATAGACTCCATTTTATCCAGATTATCCAATTTTTTTAAAGGGCATGTAAAGTCTAAAATAAAATAAGGCTAGGAATGCTGTATTTTGTATACTAAATATAAACATGAATTTACTTCACCACAAGCCTAATCAAACAAATGATTTATGCTTTCAAAGTTGGCTATAGGGGGTCACCATCGTGTAACTTTGGTAAACATCTTTGCAAGACTAAGACTGCGCACATGCTCAGTGTGGTCTGGGCTGTTTAGGGATTATCATAAACAAAGCTGCTTGAGTTCTGCATGGCTGGGAAGTAAGGCGGGGGCTCCCCCTGCTGTTCATAAGTATGATTGTTTCCCTGCTCAGCAGTTAGGGACTGTCTGACAATTCCTATCCACAGCAGTTAAATGAAGGGAGAATTTCACTGCATACAGTCAGATTTCTTATAGAAACGGTACACATTTTTTAATCAAAGTATATTGGAGATAGGTTTCTTTTTCATTAAAGAAAGTAAAAATGGGATTTTATTTTTTTGCCTTTACATGCCCTTTAAGGTATGAAGATCAAAATTATGGAATATCTGTTACCCAGAAACCCCATGTCCCGAACATTCTGGATAACAGGTCCCAATTCTGTCCATATAGTCCATGGTAGAAGTAGGAAGGTGCACAAATGCAAAATGGCATTTAGCTTGTCTATTAACCATGGATGTTAAATTGGTGGATCACCTTTCAGTTAACTTTTAGTATGTTATAGAATGGCCAGTTCTAAGCAACTTTTCAATTGGTCTTCATTATTTTTTTTTTATAGTTTTAATTATTTGCCCTTCTGACTTTTTCCAACTTTCAAATAGGGGTCACTGACCCCATCTAAAAAAACAAATGCTATGGAAGGCTACACATTTATTGCTACTTTTTATTGGTCATCTTTTTATTTAGACCCGCTCCTATTCATATTCCAGTTACATATTCAAATCAAATCATGGTTGCTAGGGTAATGTGGACCTTAGCAACCAGAATGCTGAAATTGCAAACTGAGGAGCTGCTGAATAAAAAGCTAAATAACTCAAAAAACACAAATAAGAAAAAAATTAAATCCAAATGCAAATTGTCTCAGAATATCACTCTTTACATCATACTAAAAGGCAATTTAAAGGTGAATAACCCATTTAAAGAAACTGAAGCATAGCATGTTTTCCCGAGGTAAATTTACATTATTACCGGCAGGAAAGCAATTTCAGGGGATTACTCAAATTGTTCAGATATTCCTGATTTAAAGGAGACGGATAGTCTTATTCACTTGGGGGTGCAAATTAGATAGTACCCCCCAGTGACTCTGATTGATTGCTTACCTCTTACCCTGCATCTTACTTGTCCTTTAAATTAGGTGTTTTAAAGGACAAATGTATTCAACAGATAAAAAGGTTGATGGTAGGTCCTGAACAATTGCCACTTTTGCCCATTTAGAAAAACCAGACTTGCTCACAATTCACATCCCTACAATCAGAAGGACATGGGGCCAGACATGTAGTTTCACTAGCCATTTGTAGGGCCTTAAGGTTTGTACCTCAACAGTCTTAGTAATTTATTTTTCCTTTCTTGTTGTTTTAAGTAGATTTCAAAATACAGTGCCATAGTTTTGGAAACCAGTAAGGTTGAAGCTAATTGCACAGATAAATAAAAGGTCTTAGTATTAGTCAAAATAGTTCCAACATGTAATTTTACCTGTGAGTCACTACTGAGCAGGATTAGAAGGAAACTATGTAATGAGGTAGGGAAAGTAGAAGGAAGTTTAAACAGTCGAATGATAAGGAAGAGTATCCTGTATCTGTTTCAGGATAGAACAATTTGGAGATGATTTATGGCACTACATAGTGTTAAGGGTCACATTGTAAATTATAACTCTAATTATTATAGTTATTATTACTTGCCACAGCATTTTCAAATGAAGGGAAGCAAGGCATTACACCATAGACATTATTATACTGCTGATATACCTTCTTGGTAGGTGTTATAGTGAGTGCCCACTAAATAGCATCTGCCAATTTTTCTGACTGCGTTTGTGTCTAAATGGCATTACATCCAGCATTCAGAGTCAATAATTGGCATTTACTTTTACATTTAGAGCAAGTTACTTATGAACACAATGATACTCTGCACTCTGTACATCACAGCAGGCTAGGCAGGTGCGTTGGCTCTAACTGCTTAGACACTAGGGTTTGAATGGGACCATTATGGTGCTATTGCTGCTGCATGCATTGGTCCCCAAAAGTGACTCCATTCCTATTATAGTGTTCTAAGTTTTACAGTGTATCTTGCTTAGTAGTGATGTGCATGTCAGGACTTCTATGTGGGCCTCTAGTTCCAAGACATGAAATCTTGTGGAGAAGTGTACTTCCCCTGTCTGACCTGCACCCAACCCTAACCCAGCAATGGTCACCCAAATTTCAACCCGAACCCAGCCAACAGGTCAACACATGGGTCACCATGGGTTTTGGGTCAATCCACACATCACTATTGCTTATTCCTAATATTTGACTACCATGACTACAACAACAAACTTTAAGACTAATCTCACACTAGGCTGTCCAGTGTTTCTTCCATACAAGAATGAATACCGTCGCGTTTTTTGTTGTGCTAAAATCTGCTCTGTGATGATGGGTGTGGATCACTGGCTGTCTCTCCACCTGCATTCTAATGTCAAGGTAGATGTAAGGAAACACAAGACTCTTGCTATACTGGGATCACCTTAAAAGAAAAGGTCTAATCACTTGGTGGTGCCAAAAAGTTATGCACTTACCAGTGATTTTAATTACTGACCTGAGACTGGCCAGGGTACTACCATACCACCTTGTTCTTTGATCTTCTCTATGGTCCCATTCCAGGTGCTCATGTGCAGCAGAGTTAAAAGCTGAACTTAGAAGCAAAAAGCTGTCATTGCACTTGTACACCCAACCTGAGACCACAGCAGCAAAGATTGAAGAAGATTGTAGTGTGGTTAAGGTTACCACCTGGCTGGTATTTTACCGGCCTAGCCGGTATTACAAGTTTACCGGCAATGTAGCTGCCGGTAATTTTGTAATACCCTTAAAAAGACCCCTCGGCCTGCCTCCAATTCCCTGTAAACGTATCTTTTTCCTCCATTTTAGGTCCTGGCCGCGCCGTGGCCCTGCCCCTTTTACGCACAACCCGGCCCCCTTTGACGTCACACCCGCCCCTTTTTGTACCCGCCCCCCCACCAGTCGGTAAAAAATCTAGCAAAAGGTGGCAACCCTAAGTGTGGTACTGGTGGTACTGGTACACCTATAAAAGTACCCTGGCCCGGTGCAGTTTTCAGTGAATAAATGAAACTTGTGCCATCCTCATTTGCTTATCAGTATTAGACCCTAACATTGTTTGGCCCAGTGGCATAACTACCCTCCCTGCAAAAAACCTTTGGAGGATTGTGGTGCATACTGCAACCCCCTACCCACCAGCTTTTTTGTCCTCAGCTCCCCACTTTCTCGCTATTAGTAGGAGAGTGACTGGGAAGGGTGCATTTCTCTACAGCTATAGAGGAAGCAGACCTGGGAACCCCCCTCCTGTGAGCGCAATATCTTCTTCCCAGGGGTGCTTCGCCAATGAGGCAAGTTGAGGCTATCGCCCCTGGCGGCAGCGCCCCACTAGGTACCAGGGGCAGCAAAAATGCTGCTCCTGGTACTTTAAGTGAATGTCCGGGGGAGGGGGGGCAGCAGCAACTGCTGCTGCCTCAGGCGGCGGAGGGGCCAGGATCGCCCCTGCTTCTTCCTCTATAGTTACACCACTGCTGCTGCTCTTTGGAGTAGACCATAGACCTGATAAACTAGAGATGCCATAATTTATAGCTAGAACAAGCTATAAAAAGGGGTGTTGCAAGCCTCAAGATACCTGATATCTGAAATAAATATGTGGTTCTACCATTTTAACTTGTCACAAAGGCACTAGCTGCAATTGTTGCATTATAATGCATACGGAGTAAGCATAAATACATATTATGAGCAACAGTCATTTTTCCATATCAACACTGCATTGATTTGTTTGAAGACAGAATTTCTCTAATTCCAAGCTTTATTCTTATCAGACCGTCAGCTGCAGAAAGAATCCCTTGCCAAAAGTGACACAGGCTGTGGAGAAGAATACTCTCTGACAGCTAAATAATTCAGGTGCTACATAAACCACAGCAAGAAAAAACAGCAGTGGCTAAGGAGCAGCTGAGATAAAGGGGAGTAAAGCTGAGTCAGAGAGATAATTTTTAAGAGCAAGAATGTACATTGAATTCACTGAAATTAGCATTCAGATGAGACTAGAGCTGAAACACATTTTAGGGATGTGTGTCATACACCATCAATAGAAAGGATTAGGCATTAACGTAGTCAAAGTAAGCTAGGTCAAATACTAAAATCAGCAAGATTACATTTTCCACACTCACTAATCTCACAAAACCTGAATATGACTCAAACAGAAAATATAAAAGCTTCTCTGAATATGACTCAAACAGAATATATAAAAGCTTCTCGATTTCAGGAGACCTCCACCCAAAAAACAGTTTTCTGCACAGTGAAAAAAAAAATGTTATTCTAAGCATTAATTTTCAATCATACATTTAGGGGCAGATTTCTTAAGGTTCGAGTTGTGTTTTTCAAATTTTTTTTATAATACCCTGACCCTGGAAATAGCTCAAATCCGAGAGAGACACCATATAAAACCTGTCGAGGTCATGTAGGAGTCAATGGCAGAGGTCCCTTGAACCATTTGAAGATGTTAATAGCCAGCATGATGTTCAAGTTTTTTTCAGAGGGTTTTCCCTTAAAACTCAAATAATTCAAGTTTTTTGATTAATTCGAGTTTCGGGGCTCAAACTTGCATAAAAGGGTTTACCATACAAGTTGTGAGTTCATTCGAGGTATAAAAAAACTCTAACACTCGACCTTTGATAACCATAAATAACATTTGTCAGTGGTTTTGAAGTTATTTTAAAATACAATTGATTTATAAAAGGTTTAGTTTTAGAGGTTTGTGAGGTTTTTTATGCCTCGAATGAACTCACAATTCAAATATTTTCTAATTTAAGAAAAAACTTGAATCAGTAAATTCAAATTAATCATGTTTTTTGGAAACAAACTTGAATCACTCGATTTAATCAAGTTTTCGAGCAAAACCCACCGAAAAAAACTGAACATCATCAAATGGAATTCTACATGACCTCACCAGGTTTTAGCTGGAGTATTTTTGGATTCAAGCTTTTTGCAGCTTTGAGGTAAAATAAATCTTGAAAAATGTGAGGTCTTTTTATATAAACCTGAAAAATGTGAGATTTTTTTTGAAACCCTGAAAAATGTTTTTTTTTTCTTCTTCTTACAAGAATGTTGGAAGCCAGCTGATTAATGGACCTGCAGGAGAACTGTCCGCTGACACAAAGCACAATCTGAAATGGATCACTAGTTAAGTGAAATATGTAGTACAGGTATTGGATCCGTTATCTGGAAACCCGTTATCCAGAAAGCTCCAAATTACGGAAAGGCTGTCTACCATAGACTCCATTTTATCCAAATAATCCAAATTTTAAAAATAATAAAAAACATTCTCTGTTGTAGTAGTAAAACAGTACCTTGTACTAGAGTCCTGCGCAACCTGCAATCCGCAACCCAGACTTGCAACCCGCATTCTTACCCGCTTGGACCCGCTACCCGACCCGCAAGTACCTTATCCACAACCCGGACCCACGACCCGCTAACCATCAAGAATCAGGAAGGGCTGTCATTGTAAACCGGAAGTGACGTCATCGGAAGTAGACGTGCCCAGAAAAAAAGAGTAAATATCGCTATTGAGAAGACCCGCGTCTACCCGCACCCAGTACCTCTATCTGCAACCCGTAGGGTACCGCTGGTTTTTGCGGGTACCCGACCCGCTGCAGGAGTCTACCTTGTACTTGATCCCATCTAAGATATAATTAATCCTTATTGAAATCAAAACCAGCCTGTTGGGTTTATTTAATGTTTACATGATGAAGATCCAAATTACAGAAAGATGCTTGACCTGGAAAACCCCAGGTCCCGATCATTCTGGATAACTGATCCCATACCTGTAATATGAAGTACAGTATCATGTTAACTCTGTAGCAGGCCAGAATGCAGGGATGTATGAAATATTGTAGAGAGCATGAAGGTTAACACACAGAATGCTCCAAATGTATTTTGTCTGGTTTCTATGCAAAAGGGAAGTATTAACAAGGCCTTCTTGGTTTGGGGCACACATTTTTTGCAGTCCAAATTTTTGAGCTTTATGTTTTAACTAATATTTTTTCAGTATTTAGAGCCAGCAAGCAATGACTGGAGATGGAAAAAATAGTCAAGTGATTCATGACAGAATTTGTAATTATTTTTTTTTACTGTGATTAGTTGTGGTTTCTTAAAAAACAAAAAACTCTTGCAAGTTAAAAATAAAATTATGCCCCCCTAATTGCCCTGGTGCCATAGACGTCAACAACAGAAGGTGTATCTTTACTATTCAAGCAAGTTGATTTTTTATGGCAATCACAAATTCTCAGCTTGCTTGAAAACGATCCGAAAAATTGTTGTTGTTTTTTTTTGCCTTGACGGTGACAGTTATAAACCCTTACACAGGCTAAAACAAAACACGTTTCTGGGAAGAATCAGAAAGTTTGATAAAAATGTCCCTAAAATTTAAAGCAGTTTTAAGAATAAAACACAACTATGTGGAAGCCTGACCACTCCATTTTTACTGGAAGTGTATTAGTACTGCCTGTTCAAATAGTCCTTCTGTGCACATTTCTCAAACATGTCAGCATTTTCTGCACTGTATTTTACCAACATATTACAGCAGAGCAACAGGAAAAGACAAAACTAAAGACTAAGATAAAGAAGGGCTTACTGTGTTCCTGTTTAAGCAATATTGTTTGTACAGTGATATACACAAAGAATAAGGGAAAATCCCCACAGCTCAAACTACAAATATTGTACAATAAAAGCCATTATATAAATAATCCTTTAATAAAATGTTTGACTTGGTGTTTCTTTGTACAGGTTTTATTAAATTATAACTTGCCATGCATAGGTTATTCTCTGGACATATTGTGAAATACAGCTGACTTCCATAGATTGTAGTTCACTGCTAAATAGGGTTTTTTAGTCAACTAGATGTTTGTTTGACTGATCAGTAGTAGATCAGTTCTAAAGTAATAAGTTTGACTGATCAGTAGTAGTTCTGTTCCATAGTAGTAAGTTTGACTGATCAGTAGTAGTTCAGTAGTACAGTAGTTTAGTTCAGTAGTAGTATTTTGACTGATCAGTAGTAATTTAGTTCCATAGTAGTAATTTTGACTGATCAGTAGTAGTTAGTTTCGTAGTAGTAAGTTTGACTGATCAGTAGTAGTTCTGTTCCATAGTAGTAAGTTTGACTGATCAGTAGTATTTCAGTTCAGTAGTACAGTAGTTCAGTTCAGTAGTAGTAATTATGACTGATCAGTAGTAGTTCTGTTCCATAGTAAGTATGACTGATCAGTAGTAGTTCAGTTAAGTAGTATAGTAGTTCAGTTCAGTAGTAGTATTTTGACTGATCAGTAGTAATTTAGTTCCATAGTAGTAATTTTGACTGATCAGTAGTAGTTCAGTTTCGTAGTAGTAAGTTTGACTGATCAGTAGTAGTTCTTTTCCATCGTAGTAAGTTTGAATGAATAGTAGTAGTTCAGTTCCAAAGTAGTAAGTTTGACTGATCAGTAGTAATTTAGTTCCATAGTTGTAATTTTGACTGATCAGTAGTAGTTCAGTTCCATAGTAATACGTTTGACAGATCAATAGTGGTTCAGTTTCATAGTAGTAAGTTTGACAGATAAGTAGTGGTTCAGTTTCATAGTAGTATGTTTGACTGATCAGTTGTAGTTCAGTCCCATAGTAGTAAGTTTGACAGATCAATAGTAGTTCAGTTTCATAGTAATAAGTTTGACTGATCAGTAGTAGTTCAGTCCCATAGTAGTAAGTTTGACTGATCAGTAGTAGTTCAGTTCAGTAGTAGTATTTTTCTACTGATCAGTATTAGTTCAGTTCTATAGTAATATGTTTGACTGATCAGTAGTAGTTCAGTTCCATAGTAGTAAGTTTGATTGATCAGTAGTAGTTCAGTTCCATAGTAGTACGTTGGACTGATCAGTAGTAGTTCAGTTCCATAGTAGTAAGTTTGACAGATCAGTACTAATTCAGTTCCATAGTAGTAAGTTTGACTGATAAAATAAATAAAATACATGTAACCAGTTGCCAGTCTATGGGATGCAGTTTATTTATAGAGATATCACAGCAACCAGAGTGGTTGCTTCTAAAATTACATATTCAGGACTAATTCTATTCAGGCAGTTGTGCTCTCTTGTGAGTTCTGTTTGTTGCACTATTGCAATTACAAAGTGTGTAAGAACTCAGAGCAATGCAATGCATACAGACAGATTGCAGAGGATAGCATAGACAGACAATGTGCAGGCAGAACATCTCCATCCCAGTTCTGTTCACAGTCCAGATTATTTTATTTTTGAAGAAGCTATTAGCTCTTGCTCTATTCACATTTTATTTTTGAAGATTCTATTAGCTCTTGCTCTATTTACACTGTCCAAATTCTTCCTGAGAACTGCCCCCTGCCAGCTCAATAGAATTATCAGCCTTCCTGGAGGTGTGCTTATCTGTGGCAATAATTTGCCTCATTTATTTCCCATCACAGACTTCTAAACTCACCCTTTCCTATCATTGTCCCTGCTACGAATAAATGAAACACAAGCAGAACCTGGAAAAGGTAAAAAAGAGTTGATGCTCTGTGTTCCAAAATGGCAAAATACCCCAGCAGCGCAGTCCTACACTGAATACGAGCAAAAACCTTAGAAAAAGAGGGCATCATTATGACATAATTCCACTTAAACATAAATGCATAGTATGTATACATCAGCATGTACAGTATGTACATCAGCAAATGCACACTTAAATGTAGACCCAAACATTCATCTTTAGAGCAAGACATTTAAATATGAGAATGGATAATACACTCAACGTCCCGACATTAAAGGTTACCTGTGGCAGCTGCTAACTAAAATCAGGGTCCATTTTTAGATGCAGGTGTTCAATTTGCAGCCGGCGATCCCCTTTAAAGCCAGTCCATAGCTTTCAGTACTTTACTTCCAACCACTAAAATATGTCTGAAATGCTCCAGATTCATTGTCGCATAAGACATATTCTTTTTAACATTCCCGTTTAGAAGGTCCTACATGAGTGTAATCCTTTTGACATAACCTTTTATATTGGTACTCTCATGGGTAATGTACCGTGAAGGGCTGTACCGAAATCTCAATTTTCCCACAACAGGTGGGTCTGTCACTCCCCTTAATTTTGGTTTGCGAGTGGAAAATGTTTTGCTCAGGCTATGCTGACATATTTTGGAATCTTAATAAGGTACAGTATTTCCTCCAGCGCACCTCTTTGTAGAAAACAGTTTCCCCTGATTCTTAATTCGCTTGCTGTACAATGCACAAGCGGATTTGGGATGAATTGATCTAGCATACTGCCTGGCTCATTTCTACTTCACTCGCAGCCAATTCTTTGGGGCAGATTTACTAAAGGGTGAATTGTCGCCAGCGACCACTTCGCACCCTTCGCACCACTTCACCAGGCACAAATATATTACCACTACTCTAATTCATTAAAATACAAAGTTGTGTCCTGGGTGCTGAACGCTGGCGACTTTGCACTATCGATACTTCTTCAGTGAGAGCATTTCATAGTGAAGATTCGCTAGCGTTCGGTTATACCTAGCGAAAAGTCGCTAGTGATCTGGCGCTTAGGTCAATAGGGCGGATACATTAAAGTTGTATGGACGTCTTTATTAGAGATGTTGGTGCAAATGCTTGAAGTGGCCACTATCTATTACAAATGTCCAAGGAACCTGAATAAAGACAAAAGAGATCATACACATGAGCCCACTGTAAAATAAATGTTCCATGGCCCTCAACTGTCTGGGGGAAAATGTTAACCCAAAAAAGTTGAAGTTTTTGCAGGCTTTTGCAGGCAATCCCGCTTAGAAAAAAAGAAAAGTCGCCAGTTTTTTCAACTTTAATGCATTTTCAGGCAGACAGGATATGATGTAAGTGACATAAAATTTAGGAAGATCTAGCTTCATTTGAGCAGTTCACTGGTCTGAGGCGTTGAAGTCAACTGTGGCGAAATAGGTAATGTTCAGTAAAATCCGTCCTTTAGTGAATTTGCGGAGCAACGACCATTCACCTGATCGAAAAGTCGCCTGACGATAGAGTGCGAACGAACGTTAGTGAGGGTCTTTTCCGCTAGCGAATTGTCATCTGCGCCGGTTATTGAATTGGTGATGTCCCTGCGGATGTGATTTCTGGCATAATGTCGCTAGCGTTAGCCACTTCGCCCTTTAGTAAATCTGCCCTGTTGAATATGGAAATGGGAGTTGCATGGATATGAAGTATTCAGCCATTTGGTGAATAAAAGTGTCTCTGTAGCAATCAAGGCTTGCCGACACCCCCCTAACCTTTTAATAAAAGCAAACCTAGTGCTCAGTTCTGAAGGGTTTATCATGCTGTATAAAACAGTGGAAGAAAATCATCACTGGTGATGTTGCCCAATGTTATACACAGCAAAGGTTGAGTTGATTTTACTCCAGCTAAAACCTGTCGAGGTCATGTAGAAATCAATGGCAGAGGTCCTTAAACCAATTGAAGAAGTTTATAGCCTTCATGATGTTCGGGGGTTTTTTTTCGGGGGTTTCACACAAAAACTCTATTAATTTGATCGATTCAAGTTTTTTTTCGGCAAAAACCAGATCAATTCGAGTTTTCAGGTTCTTCACCCTGAATTCATTGATTCAAGTTTTTTTTTCTTTCTAGTTTTTTCTTAAATCATTCAAGGTATAAAAAACCTCACAAATAAAACTTGACATTTAATAATAACTCCCTTAATGTGTCAACTGCAATGTTTCACCTGTCATCCAGCATACAGATCAGTGATTCGGTGCACAATATAAAGTGAACAAATGTACATAAATCAATTTAATTAGGGGGCGGAGCTGACCGCTGAACAGGCAGCACACACTAACCTGCGCTGGTTCAAATAACAGCAAAATAGAAGCGATCGCAAAATAGACACCGGATCACTGAAGAAACCAGCTGGTGCAATTTGAGCAGGAAGAGAAAGCGAGTGGACCACTAATAACTGCTCCTCATGCCAATCAGTGGCTGCGGCCTGCAACGGTGTCCAACTTGACCCGCGCCCCCCATGACTGACCTCCAGTGCAGTGCACAAAAAACTCTGAAAGCAGGAGGTAATGTACAACTTGAGCCCCATGCACTAGGCTTGACCACAGACCCTCCACACTCCACGTGAAAGTGGAATAACTAATCAGCAAAAAAAAAAGATATAACCCCTTATGTTTGGCTCACACATGAGATCACAGGAGTTGGGCACCCTAACAAACAAAAAGTCAGTCTAAGAGAACAAATATGTAAAATACTCAGAATTGGAGACAGGGAGTAATAAGAGCCCAGCAACGAAATACAAGAAGTGCAATCCCCCTCCTCAGAACTGGACTCAAGCTTATATAACCAGTTCAACAATGTATTTTAGGACCCTCCCTGCCAGTGGCGCCATAGCAAAGAGAAAAACTTAACTACAACAAACCTTGCTAACTAGATAACCAACAAGGAGGCCGGTCCATGTTAAAATAGATGAGTTCTAGACTGTGGATCTTGTAACCAGAAACCAAGCCCTGACACATCATATAAGACAGAGACATTGGACCATAAAACCTGTCCCTTTGGTGATACTTTTATAGAGCATCAGACGCATAACTAAAGTTGACAGGTCTAAACAAACATACCCAAAGGATTTAATCTCATCCATTAAGAAAGACACCAGATAATATGACAGAATCACTCTGACACAAAATACATTATATTTAACAGCTTTATGGACACCCTGGAATATGTCCAATAAAACTATATGATATGTACCGTAATATCAGATATAACCGGCAACAATACTGGCAGAATACAGACAAAATGGTAATTTGTGTATTTCCCATACTAACATTCCTCACCCTATGAAAGTTGAACCTTATATATTAATTTTGTGTATTGTTAAAACAAATATAAATAAAAGATATATATATATATAATACACAAAAGCCATGAATATCCTGTAAATTATATCCTTATAAATGGTGAGTTCTGATGTCATCAGTTATAAACGGTGAGTTCTGATGTCATTTCTGTCACATGACTCATTGAAATTTGTGTATTATAATAAATAAAGTACCCCCAGTTGTAAAATATGAGGATATTAGAAGTTACCTCGGAGTTCCATGACCTGTATAAAAACACTCGGCCTTCGGCCTCGTGTTTTTATATGGTCATGAAACTCCTCTGTAACTTATAATATCCTTATATTTTACAAAAGGGGGTACTTTATTCACTATATATAAAAAAAAAAATTAAGTCCAGGATTACTAAAAAAAGAGAAATAAAAAAAACAGCAAGAAAAAATGTAATCCTAAATTCATTAGTTTCATAAATTCATTTAGGGGCAGATTTATCAAAGGTCGAGGTGAATTTTCGAATGAAAAAAATTCAGATTTCAAGCTATTTTTTGTGTACTTCGACTAGGGAAAAGTCCAAATTTTAAATTTGATTCGAATTTGAAAAAAATTCAAAAATTTGAATATCCAAATTTATCATGTACAGTCTCCCTAAAAATTAGACTTCGACCATTCGCAATCTAAAACCTGTTGAATTGCTGTTTTAGCCTATGGGGGACCTCCTAGAACACATTTGGAGTCAATTGGTGGACTTTGAAAAATCTAAGGTTTTTTTGGGAAAAACTTTGAATCGATTTTGATGAAATTCGATATTCCTTCGATTCGTACGATTCTAATTTGGCCGAATACGGACCTATTAGATCGAAAATGGACCTATTCGACCAAAAAAAAACTTCAACTTAATTTCAGTTGGTCTTTTTGAATTCTAATTTTGAAGTTTTTTCAGTTTGAAATTCGACCCTGGGTAAATATGCCCCTAAGAGTCCCAAGTGCATGTAAAGGAAAATCCATATAAAAAGTCCGCAATACTCTTAGAACTTCCATGCGTATAACAACCTTATATAAAAAAAGGCTTGTTCACCTTTAAATTTCATCTTTTAGTATGAGGTAGAGAATGATATTCTGAGATAAATTGCAATTTGTTTTAATTTTTTTATTATATGAGGTTTTTGAGTTATTTAGCTTTTTATTCAGCAGCTCTCCAGTTTTCCATTTCAACAATCTGGTTACTAGGTTCCAAATACCATAACAACCATGTATTGTTGAGTAGCAATGACAATAAATCTGTAGCCTTACAGAGCATTTGTTTTTAGATGGGGTCAGTGACCCCCATTTGAAAGCTGGAAAGTCAGAAGAAGAAGGCAAATAAATTCAAAACTATAAAAAATAAATAAATGATGACCAATTGAAAAGTTGCTCAGAATTAGCCATTCTAGAACATACTAAAATTTAAATGAAAGGTGTACCACCCCTTTAAGTTCATAAAGTTCAGAGTAAGAATAAAGATTATTACTCAATCAAGCAACATAATATATACATAGGTAGAAGTGAACCCTACACGAAGGGATAGGGGAAAATGGTAACTGTCCTAAGCACAATTCATTGATCAAAACTGACTTCCTGAATAGAGGGGTGTCAGCAAAATTTAACACCCCATAGAACCCCATAGAGAAAATGACACATCTGCTAAATTAGTTATTTCATTAAACACTTTCCTGACTGTCAAGAACATTCCCCCTACACAACAAAAAAAGGGTTAGCGATGAAATTCAAAACAGCTGTTCAGCAGTTCCATAAATCAGCCCCTAAGTGAATCTCATGCTGCTCATAAGAAATTCGGAAACAAATAAATAGATGACATTACATACTGTATGAGAGAATAAGCATTAAGGCAACAGTACATTATAAGGAATGCCCTTATTAAGCATTAAATGTCCTTTATAGTTTTGTAAATAAGTTATTATCCAGACTCTCTGTGATACTCTGACTACAGCCAAGATTGATTTGACTATCACTTTCCACTCTGGTTATGGGTCGCTTGAAAATTTTACATATGACTTAGAACTTGTTTATTTGTCTCTTTCATTCTAGTATTTCATGTAGTATTGCTGGCTGGCATGTTATGTGGTCCATGTCTTTGCTTCCATAAAGAGGGGTGGGAACAAAGCAAGGGTTTCTGGTGGTCTGTGGAATCTTGTTTGATCTCAACCATAGGGTATCATTCCAGAAAATGTTAGGCACAAAACAAAAACGGTGGTACCGTGTTAGCCAGTAGCAAAAATAACAGATAAAAAAACAAACAAATACAAAAAGTATTGTAAAAGTGATACCTTTATTGGCTAACAATAAAAATACATTGCACGCTTTTGGAGCACCAAGGCCCCTTCGCCAGGCAAAATAAATAAATAAATAAATAAATGCTCCGAAAGCTTGCAATGTATTTTTTTTCTTAGCCAATATAGGCATCACTTCTACAATACTTTTTGTATTTGTTTTTTTTTTTATTTGTTACAGAAAATGTTAGGAATTTCTAGATATAATTAATAATAGTATATGGGTGCATTCACTTACTCTGATGAAGTGTATAAAGTGCAATTTCAAGCATAATTGCCATGTTTTTTTTCCCACAATACAGAATTTTTCCCGTGCAGTGGCATTGCAGGCACAACGAAGGGATTCACTTTTAAGCGTAATTGCAAGTTTAAATCCCCCCCATAATGCAGTTTTTTTTATCTTTTATCTAGCAATATTGTAGGAGCAACGAGGAGGTTGGCTTGGCACAACTGTGCTGTGTCTACCACAGTTGTGCCGTATGGCAAAATAGACTTAACCGCGCATACACTTTTTTGCAAATCAGATGCAGTTTCAACAAACGTTTTCAAAAATCTGTCTGGCGTCATTTCCGGTGTTTGGCAGTGGCATCTGCGTCTGATTCTTAAGGCACAACTAAAGATTGGCACAGGGCACTGAGGGAACCCTGGAGATTCCAACATCTCCTGACTAAGTGGTAGCTCTAGGGTCCCAGAGCTAGTAAGCACAGCAGTGCCCAATTTATAAGGAATGCAATACGGAGCTCAATTATGTGAAAGTGCGGAGAGCAAATATGGACACAAGTACCTTAAATGAAAGTGGCTTTAGATGCAACTCATTGGGGGGGGGGGAAACACAAGTTGCCCGCTGCGTCTGCGGACATAAATATTGTGTTTCAAAGCAATATTGTGGGACAGATTTTATGACAAAGGGACTATGGCGAAGGGACGTAACTGCGCAAATTCATTTTACTGAACTTTACCTCTTGCACCAGACTTGCCTTCGCCACCTCAGACCAGGCGAAGTGCGATAGAGTAAATAGGGCTTGCTTCAAAAAAAGTTTAAATTTTTTCTAAGTCCCAAAAAACACTGGCGTCTTTTACTTTTTTAAGGGTGATAGGCTGAAAAAGATTGTAAATTTTTTTGGGGGTACCCTCTTTCCCCCCTACGTTTCCTAACATATGGCACCTAAACTATACAGTGGGCATAGGGCAACATAACAACTCTATTTTATTTTATGAAGCTTTCCCAGGCTTGTGTAGTGTAATGTATTTGCTGCTACATATACGTCCATTGTTCTTTAACTTGGCACCGTATGCAAATTAGCCATCGCTAGCGTAACTTCGCTTTGCTTGATGAATTAACGCTAGCACAACTTCTCTACCTTTCGCCTCCCTGAGTGCAATTTCGGATTTAAGTGAATTAGCGGCACCCTGGCAAAGTGCGGTGAAGCCAACGCTGGCGCAACTTTGAAGAGAAGTAAATTTGCCCCTTAGTGTTCTTGAAGCTACAAGACACATTTTGTGCTGTGTCACTATGACTTTTCTAGAGCTAAATTGTAGCAACAAACAGCAGAGCAGACTGAGACCATAGTTATGAAGCACTTCCCAAGAAAATGGAAGGACATTGTAGTACAGATAGATAGGGCACAGTGTGTTAACTCCCAGAAATGCGCAAAAGAGAACAAGAGGGGTGATGAAATTGTTTATGTAACATTGGATGTAATGAAAGATGTGTAACATTGTATTAACACACCAGTAGCAATGTATTGTAGTAAGTGGTACTGGTATGGAACCTGGGGTATTCCAGATAATGGATCTTTTCTGTAATTTGGATCTTCATACCTAATCCACTAGAAAATCATGTAAACATTAAATAAACCCAATAGGCTGGTTTTGCTAAATTACACAAGGTAAGAATACATAATATCAGAATCCAGCGGCCCTCAGTGGGACTACAGTGGGTGCAGACGATGGACCCAAAACTAGAGGGAGTGGAAAGAATTAACATTTTGGTCACATGTGTGTAAATATAGTGAGAAGTGGCTAGCACAATTAAATTTGAATGAACAAATTGAGAATGGGAATAAGAAACTGCTAGTGTAGTTAACAGAGTCAGCCAAGGCTCATATTTTGCAATATTATGTCACAGATTCGTGCAACTGCATACAAATGATTTACAAATAAATGTTCTTTTCCGGCAAATTTCACATAAAATATATTGATCTTGTCAGTAAGGTGCAATCACTAATGTAAGTTCTGTTAATTACTTTAGCAGATGCTTCACGTCATGTTCCTTTTATTGCTGTGTGCTTGCCAGACCACATCCTTTATAACATTGCTCATTAAATACACGCTGTTGTTTGAATCAAATAGACCAACAAATGTTACGCAGTTACTTCCTGCAGAGAAACACGTGGCATGGGCAGATCCACTTTCTATTGACATTGTGCTATGATAAATATGGTCTTTTTTTCATTATTGTAGAGCTGCTGCTTTCATGGGAAAGCACATTGATTGGCGCTATTGTTTCAATGAAATACCCACCCAGTCTGCAAACTGTACTTGCCACGATAGAGAATCAATTAACTTCATGCTATGCTTACGTGTAAGTTTCTTCAAGGTTCAGCGACAATGATAAATGTACAGTGAGCAACTTGCACATTCTGTCCCCCTTGGTATTCTTTGAAAGTGAACTTGTCATAGGTTTAAAAATACACCTTGGTGTTTTATTTATTTTTTGCTCATGAAGCAGTGATGGCCAGCAGGTGGCCCAGGAGCCGCAGCTCTTCTCTGCTTAGTGGTAGCTTCCATGCTAAGGGAAGCTTTGTCTATTTCCTGCACACATTTTACAGAATGTTCAGAGATATTTATATATATTCTCAAAATTTTACATTTGTAACAAATTGCCAGGTAGCAAAGAAACAGGAGCAGGCCTTGCTTTTCGTTGTTTGTTATTTGGATATGTTTTTAAAGGAGAAGGAAAGCTACCAAAACAGTTTATTGCCAACAGATTAGCCACAATAGTGCAGCTATAATATATTTATTCTGCAGAATGCTTTACCATGCCTAAGTAAACAGCTCTGGAAGCTCTCTCTGTTTGTTTAGGATAGCAGCAGCCATTTTAGCTTGGTGTGACATCACTTCCTGCCTGAGTCTCTCCCTTGCTCACTCATAGCTCTGGGCTCAGATTACAGCAGGGAGGGAGAGAGGAGCAAACTGAGCATGCTAAAGCCCTAGCCCTGGAGGTTTAAGCTGAAAACAGGAAGTCTGATATAGAAGCCCATGTATATACAATAGAAGGAAAGAAATGCTGTGTTTCTTTTGACAAAGGACTCAGAGCAGCACTACTTTGAGGGTTTACTGGTGTATTTATATAGACCTTTCTGATAAAACTTACTTACTTTTAGCTTTTCCTAGCCCTGTAATTATTGCTCTCTTTATGTATTTGTACCTCTATATATAGATTTTTGTAGGATGCAGATGCAGTTCCCACCATGCTATTTTGGATCCATGGGAGTGTCCTTGCTGTGATGGGGGGGGGGGGTGAGTATAGGTGTCACTTACAACATGCAAGGCAGTTTCAAAAAATGGGCACAATCTCCTGTGCTTTTGTGCCCAGCACATGAATTGCTGCAGGTCTTTGCATTTCAAAACTGTCACCCGGGTGATGCCACTGTAAAAGATAAGGCAGGCTTGTATCCACCAATGTAATTTTTCTATAAAAAATTGTGTTTTTTTTTTATTTCTCACACATAAATTAAAATGCAATGGCAATGAGTTTAATCATGGTTTCAAAAAGCTCTAATACCACTAAAATTCACCAGTAAAATTGGCCTTCAACATTTGTGTTTTGGTTCTAAAATAATATCTGTCTCAATAAAACACCTAAAGGAGAATTCAACCCTTTAAGAAAAATATGGTACACCCCAACCCACGTAGACCTCCCTTCTCTCCTCCCCCCAACCTAACTGCCCCCCTGGGGAAATGCCCCATACTTACCCCTCGGCTCAGATTCTGGCATCAGAGTTCCACGCAGCCATCTTTCGGGTCTTCTTTTGGCGCTTCTGCAATTTATGTGAGTTTCGGCGCATACGCAGCTGTCGCAGTTTGCTCCAACTGCGCATGCACCAACAAGCCGATCTCACACTCAGCTTGCTGAAGACTCGGAAGGTCAATGGTGGTCAGAGGTGGTCAATGGTGGTCTCTAATATAATCATTATTTCGTTTTAGTAAGTTGCTTGCAAATTCCGTGAGTTTCTTAAGGCTAGTATTGAATGAATTTCCTAACACAAAATTTAAAATTCTCACTGACATACGTATTTCATAAAAGAAATGGCTGGTGTACCATAAAATGGTTCTTCCGATCTCATCATGCTTGAAAAAGAAGATAAATTTGTAGTTATTGGGTGCCTGGAATTACTTTTTTTCTTCACTGTGATCTATTTTTCTCTGAAAATAAAAATAAGACTGCCCGGTCATTGTTAGAAATCATTCTCTTTTTATCATTGATATTCAGGAGCAGCTTTATTAAGGTTCCAGTTGTGTTTTCCATGAAAATCTGAGTTTTCGAGTTGTTTTTTTTTGTCAAAACTCACATTTTCAGGTAAAAAAAAATTAAATATTCGAGATACATAATACCCCAACCCTGGAAATAGCTTGCATCCTAAAATACACCATCTAAAACATGTTGAAGTCATGTAGGAGTCAATGGCAGAGGTCCCTTTAACCATTTGAAGATTTTAACAGCCTGCTTGATGTTTGAGGGTTTGCCCGAAAACTCGAATGATTCGATCAATTCGAGTTGTTGAATTTTGGGACTTGAACGCGCTGTATCTGGTTTTTCACATTCAAGTTTTTTTTTAAGAATAAGATACCATTCGAGTTGCGAGTTCATTCGAGGGATAAAAAACTCTAACACTCGACCTTTGATAAATAACCCCCTTAATGTAGGTCAGTTGGTTATATCATTATGCTCTTGGAAAAAGGGAAAAAGAAGCTCACCTTCGGCTCCTGCCTTTAAAGCACCTGAGGAAGGGTTTGTCCCCGAAAGCTTGTGCCACATTTCTGCTGCAATAAATGCTTTAAAGGCAGGAGCCGAAGTATGGTGTGCTTCTATTTACTGTGTTGGGTTTGAAGCAGCCTGGAATTAAATGCACCCTATAATTATCAAGTAAGTGGTGTGCCGAAGAAATATCGTTTTTTAAATGCTGACATGATAAACAACAATTGATACTGGTGTGTGTCTGGATGCATACCCATACATGTACACACAAAGTAAAGTGTCTTCACCTGGTGCTTAGTGTTGGGAGCATCTAGAACTGTACCTTTTATTTATGTACTAAATGTGCATTTAGGGCAAGGTGACATGACATTTTAGTGGACTGCCAAGCCAACAAGGAAGCAGCTTTTTGTGCATGAGTACATGATGTGGCTAGGAGGGAGAAAAATGAAAAAGGAAAAAACATGTGTTCAGTCATATTAACATGAAAAGTAACAATAGCTCTATCTAGTGACTGAATTGGGAAAGTAAAATGCTCATCTGTTTGCTATGACAACATGAAAGCATAGCCATACTTGTATGATTTACATACATTTTAAGGAATTAAACCTGCCTTTTCTCTTTTTTTGTTGTTTAGGGGGGGCCCTCTGTTTTTTTCTGAGAGAGAGTGGGATGGCCGTAGGAAAAATGCAGCATGTTGCATCACAACCTGCGTTCGGCGCCTACATGCACCTGTGTGAGTACAGTCCCATTGAAAAAAAACTGAATGCGTCTACTTCTGCGCTCCCCTGCGGCTGAACGCATAAAACCGGAACGCAGGGGAGCGCAGCTTCAAACGCTCGTCTGTAAGAGCCCTAATAAATCTCTGATGGCTCTCAACAGCTCCTGTGAGTGTATATGAGATACTGTATAATGGTTGAGAGCAAATGGTGTAGGTAATAGATTAAAGAGTAAATGATTGGGGAGCACCGCCCATCAAAAACAGAGGATGGTGTGCAGGGTCAAATAATAATTATAATTGCAGAAAGAAAAGAGAAGTGACCCACAGAACTGCACCTTCCCATCCATAAATACCAAGACTCCAGTGAAGCAAAATTAAAGTAAAACTTAACTTTTAATAAATCATTAAAACCAAGGTCTAGAGAGCAACATTAAAATTAAGGTTAGGTATAGGAGACTGATTGACTCGGCAACAGTTCTCTTTTCTTTTTGCAATTATAATTATTATTTGACCCTGCACACCATCCTCTGTGTTTGATGGGCGGTGCTCCCCAATCATCTGATAGGGACAAAGAATTGGGTGACTGGGTGATCGGATCGGGAGGGGACCTCTGTGGGTGAAGGGGTTGGACAAATCAATGATCCGTGGGTCTGATACTAGTTGATACTTGTACCTTTGGTACATTTGTGCTCTAAACGCACCTAAGCGCTTCAGGGCTTTAGGGCTTTCGTTACCCTGGTTCTCACTCCTCTAACCTCATACCAGAAGGGAGGGATCCCCAAGTGGGTGAATGGGTTGGTTTGGTGTGGGGTAGCCTTGGTTGTACCAGACAGATGTTGCTTGGCCGATGTGCTAAGTAATTACCAGTTGCGCTCCAACCGCAACTTTGTATTGATCTAAGTGCTTTTTTGCACATTTTCCCCTCGAACCCGGTGTTGCCAAGTCAATCAGTCTCCTATACCTAACCTTAATTTTAATGTTGCTCTCTAGACCTTGGTTTTAATGATTTATTAAAAGTTAAGTTTTACTTTAATTTTGCTTCACTGGAGTCTTGGTATTTACGGATGGGAAGGTGCAGTTCTGTGGGTCAGTTCTCTTTTCTTTTTGCAATTAGGTAATAGATTAGCTGCATTTTTAATTCCATACAGCTGAGTGATCAAACTGTCAGTACTTCGTTAAAAACATCAAAATGTACAAACACAAATCAACAAGTGGTAAACATTTTAGCAGTTATATAGTTTGGATGACAAATAGTAGTGACCATCAGATATCATCAGATAGGCAATACATGCAGAGATCTTATCGGTAGCCGATATAAATCTTCTAAACGACTGATGCCCATGGTATGAAAAATGTTGGGACAGTCCACACACAATCCGAAAATTGCACAAATCTCTGTTTCGTGCGACAGTATATTTGCGTCTATGGCCAGCTTAAAGGGGTGGTTCACCTTCAAACAACTAGTTGTTTTCAGATAGATCACAATAAATTACGACTATTTCCAATGACTTTGTGTTTTCTATGTGTGACGGTTTTTCTTATATTGAAGTGTAAAGTGTCATTTTTCACCTTCTGAAGCAGCACTGGGAGGTGGGTCCCTGACCCTGTAAACTGTTCTAAATGGATACATTTAGTTGATGCATTTCTTATCTTTGTCCCTGCTGAGCAGAATCTCTGGGTTTCATTACAGGCAGCTGTTAGAATTGATACAATAGTTGCTAATACTCCAGAGATGCTGCTGCTGAGCAATGTTTTCAACTCAATGTTGCAAAATTGTAACAGTTTAGAGTCTGCCCCTGAATTACTGAGCTGCCATTTGGATATTATTCCTTGTATTTTAAGAGGCTGATTTACTAATATTTTTTATCTAAAATTGTAATTTTTCGTTAAAAAATTTGTTTTTTCATTTCTCTAAAACTCAAATTTTTTATTTATTAAATGTAAAAATCACGAAAAGTTTAAAAATCACAATATTTTAATAAATGACATGACATTCGGGATTTTACAAAAAATGAGTTTAATCACAGTTTCAAAAAGCTCTAATGCCACTAAAATTCAACCTTAAAATGGGCCACCAAGATTTGTGTTTTGGGTCTAAAATAACATCTGTCTCAATAAAACACGTAAAAAACAACATAAGTATTTCATGTATGCTAACACATGGCAGAAATATTTCAGTATTTCAGCAAAATTATGTTTAGGTAAAAAAGGCTGTACCATCCTAATTACCCTAACTTTTGTTAGAGCTGTCCGAAAGTACGATTGCTTCCCATCAGAATAAAATTACCCAGTCCTTGAGAAACGTAGTTGTTAGGATCTCAGTGCATCTGAAGCAGTGAGTGGATGCTATTTGCAACTTTTGTTTAAAGGGTAAGGCATTTTTCAGTAGCAGTATGCACAAAATGTCTCTGTCTTAAATATATTGATAATGGGTTGAGTGCAGAGGACTCTTGCATTTGTCTATATGTACTGTATTTTGTGGTCACAGCCTCATTGCACCCCCGCCTAATGGTTTTAATAATTAGTGGTGAGCACAACTTTCCCTTGTTTGTTATAAATGAGCCTTCACATATATACTCTGGTTAAGGGCTCTTACTCATGAGCGTTTTTACCTGCGTTCCGTATTTCGGCGTTCAGCCGCAGGGGAGCGCAGGAATAGACGCATTTCATTATTTCAAATGGGGCTGTACTCACACAGGCGCATGTAGGCGCCAACGCAGGTTGAGACGCAACATGCTGCATTTTTCCTGCGTTCGGCACCTACACGCACCTGTGTGAGTACAGCCCCATTTGAAATAATGAAATGCGTCTATTCCTGCGCTCCCTTGCGGCTGAACGCCGGAAAACGGAAAGCAGGGGAGCGCAGGTAAAAACGCTCATGAGTAAGAGCCCTAAAATTATGGAATAACAAGGCAATGTTGTGCCTATGGAACATCTTTTTTCCCTTTTTTTATCCAAGACTTCCCCCTGGGACTACAAATTAGATTTTTTTTGTGTAGCTCTGGCAATGTAAATAAGTTTCATTAGGGGAATTGCCTTGTTTACTAAGTGATTCCAGGTGTCCCAGTGGGTAAGCTGGGACCCATCCTGTGCTTTATGTGAACCGGTAACTGGAACACAGTGTGAAGGGAGATATATTTCCCCTAGGTTCATGTCTTACTCCCATATGTACAGCAGTTCTGAGTGGGTTAATTCCCCTAGAAAGTCTCACCTGGGGAATAATTAGCAGGCTAGATCAGCTAGCTGCTAGAGAGGGTTGGGGCTCAGAGTAAAAGATTGAGACACACACTGAGGAGAGCTGGGAGCTGAGTGTGGCCATTGGAAGCGGCTGTTTATGTTTCCCCAAAGGAAAAGGACTTTTGCAAAGGTGCTGTGACTCTGGGGAGTTGTACTGTTTGTGTTTGACCGGAAATCCCAGTAGGGGACTGGCAGTAGAGAGGGAAACTACTCTGTGTATTAGTTAGAGCCCAAGTGGGGCAAGGATTTTGTTTTATTTTGATTTATGCTGCTTTGGCTCACAGAATCTTTATATGTGAACAATAAATGGAATTTACCCTGTTCAAGACCCGTCTGTTTGTATGATCCTGCTCACATTTATTATTTTTTGTTTGCATAGAATAGTAGTGCTTGTATAAGACCTGTTATCCAGAATGCTCGGGACCTGTGGTTTTCTGGATACTGGATCTTTCTGTTATTTGGATCTTCATACCTTAAGTCTACTTGAAAATCATTTAAATATTTAATAAACCTAATAGGCTGGTTTTGCCTCCAATAAGCATTAATTACATCTTAGTTTGGATCAAGTACAATATACATTTTATTACAGAGAAAAAGAAATCATTTTTAAACATTTGTATTATTTGGATAAAATGGAGTTTAATGGAGACGGCCTTCCCATAATTTGGAGCATACCTGTAGTGAATTTTCCTATCTCTGTTTAATATTAGACAATTGCACATATTATCTGTTGCTTCGTGCTATTCGTCTTGGGGAAGTGTAAGGATTTAACAGGATTGAGCGCTCCAGAAAGGGGAACCCTGTTATGATTTGGAGGTATAGCTTTGCTGTCAGCTTTGTAGGGGCCTCTAAAGAGATAGTATCCTCCAAAGAAGTGTGGCTCAGAACAGGGCAAAATGCTCCAAACTGAAATCTCAAAAGGTCTGGAAATCTGGAGTAAGTACATAAGGGAAATTGTTTTGACTTAGATTTCTGTTGTGTAAGCGGTGTAGTTGGAGTTTTGGATGAGGTCTGAGAATTTAATTCATTTTATGTATGTTTAGTGTTTAATTCTGCTCCTGTGATATTCCACCCCACAGAGGTAACTCGGGTAAGGGCCCTAATCTTGGTTTGATGCAAATTGCTGATCTACTGAGGCCTCTTCCGATATACAGTAAATGTTTTACTTCTACTGGGCAAAAGTTTGTTGCCTTATTAGTTGCTCATCATTATACAGGTATGGAACCTGTTATCTAAAATGCATGAGACCTGGGGTTTTCCAGATAATGGATCTTTCCGTAATTTGGATCTTCATACCTTTAGTCTACTCGAAAATAATTTAAACGTTAAATAAACCCAATAGGCTGGTTTAGCTTCCAATAAGCATTAATTATATCTTAGTTGGGATCAAGTACATGGTACTGTTTTATTATTACAGAGAAAAAGGAAATCATTTTTAAGAATTTGTATTATTTGGATAAAATGAAGCCTATGGGCAAAGGCATTTCTGTAATTCGGAGCATTCTAGATAACTGGTTTCTGAATAATGGATACCTTACCTGTACTAATATAATACAGATATATAATAAAACAGTACCTTGTACTGGATTCTGGCTAAGATATAATTAATCATTATTAGAGGCAAAACAATCCTATTTTGTTTATTTAATGTTTAAATCATTTTTTTTAGCAGACTTAAGGCCTGGAGATCCAAATTACCTTTAAATCCCTTTTTTTTTTGAAACCCCCCCCCCAGGTCTCAAGCATTCTGGATAATAGAAAATGAAGGAGGAACAGTCTGTGTTACATGGTGCCTGTTATTTGTCATGCATTATCACATTGATCTAGGAACATATATTTAGCGTTGCTAAAAATGAAATACCCTTGTTGTAGAGAACATGAAGCAATATCCTGATGCTGATGAAACATCACGGTGTCGTTACATGAGACTGCCTTTACTTTAGTGCCGTGTTTCTATTCAGATGTAAGCTGACCTCCCACTGGATCCCTCGTCTGCTCATCAATTAGATTGTCCCGCCCACCATAGTTACTGTTGCTATGGTAGGCAAGCTCACTTTATCTGAGCCACACAGCACAACGTGCATGCTATAGCAATCATAAGGCTTATATCAGCTTATCCATTAACTACTACTATACTAATACATTACAGGCAGTCCCCGGGTTACGTACCAGATAGGGTCTGTAGGTATTTGTAAGTTGAAACATATACATTTACTTATTAAGTGCAACTCAGACAGATGTTTATTAGAGATGGGCGAATTTGACCCGTTTCATTTCCCCAAAAATTCGATGCCAGCGAAATGTCGCCGATGCCCATTAAAGTCTATGTGCAGCGAAAATTTTGTTGCGCGGAGAAATATTTTGTGATGCGCATTTTTTTTATTTATTTATTTATTTTTTTGACGCATGCCGCCATACAGGTCTATGGGCGTCATTTCTGCTGCGAAACAAGGCGAAAAAATTTGCCAAACTCTAATGTTTGTTTTAATATAGTATTTATTTTTTTCCCTTTCTGTGCTCTGCAGTAGACAACACACCCCAGAGGGGATCGGGGCTGGTAGTTTATTAAAGCTAAATGCTTATAAAGGACAAGCAAACCACAGTAAATTACTGTAACAGCCTCTGTTTGTAAGTATGAGTTGTATGTTTGTCGGGTGTATGTAACTTGAGGACTTCCTGTACTAATAATATCCCACAGCATGATTGTTTTATGCCTTTCAGTGTTCCCGCTCTCACGCCAGGAAGATTCATGCAGCTGAATTCCAGTTGCCTGTCTCTTAGCAATTTAATTGTTCTGGTCTGCCAAAGCCTGCCAGCCGCATTTAACTACCTGTAGTAACCCATGAAAAGCCACACAACCAGTTTCTTATAAGCTGAGACATGTGCTATCCAACATACTGCAGCTTTGAACTACATCTCCCAGCATGCACAGCAGGGACAATATCCCAGCTTTAAAGGGATGCATCCTGATAGCGCATGGGATAATCTTTTCCTTCAAAATTGTTTGGAAACAAAAAAATTCATAGTATATGAATAAATGTATGTGACATAAAGCTAGGATACATTTATAATACTAGATATGACATCATACATAAACACAGAGGTGCTCAGTTGGTGCACTCTAACAAAACAGGAATCTGCAGAATATAAACCAATCAGAGGAGATCACCGAGTCACCCAATCAGCAGCTGTTATCGTCAGTCAATGAAAAACATTCTTACAAGTGTGCTCCTTTTTTTTTTATATATTAAACATATATCTGTGCCTGGCAGCTGGCTGAGTCTGTGTGAGAGCAACGTGCACTTGTCTTGGTCGCAGTCTGGTAAAGCATTAACCCCTTCAATCTCTGCATTTACATGAATGTTTTAATTATTTATGTAATAGGAATAGTAGTTTTTTTTTTACAGTCTGTGTGTGTGTTGGAAAATAATGTCATTAACCCATTATAAAGCTAATTTGTATAAGAAGAGAGTAGACCATAACTCTGACTTATTCTCCTAATGCATGCTGGGCAGCTACAGCCAAAACTTGTGTGCTTTGCACCTATACTTGGAGCACCCCATTCCCATAACATTTTGACTTGTTGGGAGTAGGTTGCTTTGAAGGTTGGTGGAACTGACTGTTCTGGTATTACCTGAACAGAACAGTCTCCCCTTCTGGGGTGCTCCTTACAACCAGCTACAATCTGTATATATCAAGGCAGGTTGTGGATACATTGCTCCCTGTGGTGGATAACATGTTACAATGTGAGCATGAGTGTAATTGGTAGTGTTACTAAACTGATACTGTTTAGGTGCTGTCTTGAGTATTTGCCTGACAAAAAAAATGAAGGGTGACACAGCAGTTTCGGTGCTATCACTATTGCATCACTTTGGGATCCGTTATCCGGAAACCTGTTATCCACAAAGCTCCGAATTACGCAAGGGCCATCTCCCATAGACTCCATTTCATCCAAATAATGCAAAATTTTAAAAATAACTTTTTCTCTGTAATAATAAAACAGTACCTTGTACTTGATCCAAACGAAAATATAATTAAACGGCCCCACAGCAAATTATTTTTCAGACTCCCCAAATGTGTAGCGGTTGAACTATTACACCAATATTTATTGAAATTGTATATGAATTCGGGCCTCGTGGGGCCCCTATACCTCCTGGGCCCCCATGCAGCCACAGGGTCTGCTTCCTCTGTAGTTATGCCCCTGTCCTTATTAGAATCAGCCTATTGGGTTTATTTTGAGATATGAGTTCTTATGCATTCATCAAAGATCAGGAGCTGGCAGATGAAGGTAAATGTATTTAAAAAAATATGAAAAAAATCAGAACAAAAATTTTTTCCTCACGAGGAAACTTCGGGCAACTTCAGAAAATGTATTGCGCCGAGTGCCATCCCGCCGGCGAATTACATTTTAGCCGGCGGGAAGGCAGGGGAGGCAGTTCGAGGAGATTAGTTGCCCCGAAGAAGAGGAGATTTGTCGCCGGGCGACTAATCTCCCGGAATCTGCCTGTGTGCCCTGACCCTTAAACAAACCCTTTTGATTTGAGATAAAGAGCAGCTCATTATACACCTTAAAGGGCATGTAAAGGCAAAAAAATATAAATCCCATTTTTACTTTCTTTAATGAAAAAGAAACCTATCTCCAATATACTTTAATTAAAAAATGTGTTTTTATAAGAAACCTGACTGTATGCAGTGAAATTCTCCCTTCATTAACTGCTGTGGATAGGAATTGTCAGACGGTCCCTAACTGCTGAGCAGGGAAACAATCATACTTATGAACAGCAGGGGGAGCCCCCACCTTACTTCCCAGCCATGCAGAACTCAAGCAGCTTTGTTTATGATAATCCCTAAACAGCCCAGACCACAATGAGCATGTGCACAGTCTTAGTCTTGCAAAGATGTTTACCAAAGTTACAAGATGGTGACTCCCTATAGCCAACTTTGAAAGCATAAATCATTTGTTTGATTAGGCTTGTGGTGAAGTAAGTTCATGTTTATATTAAGTATACAAAATACAGCATTCCTAGCCTTATTTTATTTTAGACTTTACATGCCCTTTAATTGTTTGCTGGTAATTTGTTGTACTACCTTTTCCTATACTCGGCAGAACTAGGAAGTGACAGAAACTCGGAAAGTGAAAGTTGTTTAATTTTTTTGATTAGTAGTGATGTGCGGGCCAACCACGCTGCTCCTCTTGCAGGTCAAGGGTGGGTTCGGGATGAGTTCTCCTGCCTGCACTCCCCTCCCCAAGACCTTAGACTGCCAGCTTCTGACTTCCGACTTCCTGTTTAATAAACTGCCTGTCCCGCCCTTTTTGTGACATCATCGTGGGTCGGCGTGTGTGTAGAAATGGAGGGGGGAAGGTGGGTATGGGCAGGAGCGGGTCGGGTGCAGGTTAAGGTTTTCTTGACCCGCACATCACTATTGATTAGTGTAAGAAATTAAAAAAAATATACATATACTTAAAGCAAAATAAAGTCTGTTCAGAACAAGCCCTAGACATTGCTCTCATGTTGGAAAAGGGTGTACTGCTTGTGCCAAACAAGTTTTGACAATTGTTTTCATCACTGATCTTTGTTATCTGTTGAGTTAAATACGGCAGAAAGGGAAACTGAAGGTACTCCGTGTTTGATCCTTACTAGGTAGATAATAAGATTATAAGTGCACAGATAATTCTCTGCATAATGGGCTTCATCTTATGTGGAAGTCAAAAGAGTGATAAGAAAGGGGAAGGGAGGTGGGGTTTGTATACTAGTAATCTAATTATCTACCTTCCAAGAACTAGTTAATATAGCTCCACTGGCATAATCCTGCATTGAAATCCATTTTTCAAAAGAGCAAACAGTTTTTTTTTATATTTAATTTTGAAATCTGACACGGTGCTAGGTGTCCTCGGTCATATGCTCTGATAAACTTCAGTCACTATTTAATGCTTCACTGCTAGTTGGAATTATGTCACCCCCCCTCCCTTACCACCAGAAGCTTATCAACAAAACAATAAGACGGTAACTAGATAACAGCTCCCTGACACCTGCAACGCTAAAAATGCTCCCGTGCCCCAAGTGGTAGATATGAGAACAGCACTCAATAGTAAAAATCCAAGTAAAGCTGGCCAAAGACGTAAAGATCCGATCGTTTGAATCCTCGAACGATTGGACTTCCCCATCTCCCGACCTGCCACTAACCATTCAGATAAAACAAAGTAGTAAAAGAACAGATCAGCCAATGTTCTGCCCCTGACATCAATCGTACGAAAGTTATGTTCGACAAAGCTGGTCACAGTCTCCCTCTGAAAATCATCCGATCGGCAATACATGCAGAGAAATAATCGGCAGCCGACAGAAATCTTTTAACCTGCCCGATCGACCAAACGACCGATCTCCGTTGGAGGAAAAATGTCTGGATTCTCCACACGCGGTCCGAAAATCGCATGAATAAAGGACTCTCACTATAGGATCTTTGCTTCTATGGCTAGCTTAAGACTAACCCAAGTCACAAGACCTTATCTAAAAACAGTTCCATTGTGAAGTGCTGGCTCTTTGTGAAAGCACATGACTAGACAAGCTTACCTGAGATGGACAACCAATATTACAGCTAAAAAAAATAAATGTATTGTTTTAAGAATAGCATTTTAAATGGTAGAATGAATTAATTGCAATGTACACAGAATCCCTTTAAAATAAAAAAAAGCCATTATTGACTTAGAAAACAATACATTTGTTGTATGTTTTCTTGCCCCTCAGGGTCATATATGGCCCTTAGTGACTTGTATTATTCAGTAGTTTACCTGACAAATCGTTACATTTAAGGTTATCACCCTCTGCTTTTGAATTTGCTTACAAGAAGGCACTCAATAGATGTGTGTGTGTGTGTGTGTATGTATATGTGTGTATATATATATATATATATATATATATATATATATATATATATATATATATATATATATATATATAGATATAGATATAGATGATTAAAGCATCAGGCACGTTTTGTCTGTAGGTGATCCTATGGGTTTGCACTCATATATAATTATGCAACACATGCATAGCAACTGCAATAAGAGTGCCAGGGCATTATTATAAATGGCTGCTCTCAGGGTTGCTCTTAGGGTGGATTTCTTTCTAAGTGAACCTCCAACTGCTGAGTAAAATATGTTTTGTGTTTGCCCACACTTTTCTGTGCACCCTGTACTGACCGTTCTATATTCCAAGAATCTGTTTATAACATTTTATAACAATACTTCCAGTAAACAAAAATAAATACTATTTTTTTCTTTACAGATTTTTTTTCCCTTAAAACGTTTAAAAATGTGTGGCATCTGGGCCCTTTTTGGCAGTGATGAATGCCTTTCAGTGCAGTGCCTTAGTGCCATGAAGATTGCCCACAGAGGCCCTGATGCTTTTAGATTTGAGAACGTGAATGGTTTCACCAACTGCTGCTTTGGCTTCCATCGCTTGGCTATTGTTGACCAGCTTTATGGCATGCAGCCTCTACGTGTTAAGAAATTCCCTTACTTATGGCTATGCTACAATGGAGAGATTTACAATTTCAAGAAGGTAAAGCTTCCTCTATATCAAGGGGTGCAAAACAAACATGAAAATAGTTCCTGGGTGTGCCAAATAAGTGTTGTGATTAGTGATGGACGAATCTGTGCCGAAACGCATTGAAGTCAATGGGTGTCAAAATAATTTGGACGCGATCGGCAATTTTTATACACTACTCACAACTATTTGGTCCGGCGTCCGAATAATTTTGACACATGCCAGATTTTTATGTGCGCGTCAAATTTTTGTGGGATTTTTTGCCAGCGAATTGTTTCACAAATTCATTTGCTTGCAGCAAAACATGGAAATTCACTGCAAATTTGTGTCTGGCGAATGTATTCGCCCATCACCAGGGCCGCTTCTGCCATGAGGCAAGGTGAAACCCTTGCCTCAGGCGGCAGCGAGCAGCCAGTTACAAGGGGCGGCAAAAAGCCGCCTCTTGTAACTTTAAGAGCTGAACTTCCGGGTTTTAACCCGGAAATTCGGCTTCGCTAGTGCAAAGAGCGCTCTAGCGCTCAATGCACTAGCGATACAGCCCCTGAAACCCGCTCCGACGATCATTTTTAAGCGCGGAGCGGGAGAGGAGGGGGGCGGCATCTGGGCTGCTGCCTCAGGCGGCAGCAGCCCCAAAATCAGCGCTGCCCATCACTAATTGTGATATTTTATAGCCCCTATGTGTACTTACATGCTACAAAAGGCTCTTTTAGGTAGTACACTTGTTTTTTATGCAACTAAAACTTGCCAGGAATTTAAAAATAAGTGGCCACTGAGAGCAACATCCAAGGGGTTGGTGAGCAACATGTTGCTTATGAGACACTGGTTGGGGATCACTGGTCTATATCATAATAACTCATACTATAGTTTCTTGAGGGGTTGGGTGTTATACAAAATGTGCTTTTACAAAGAAAAAATTGTAAAGTGTCCTTAAAATAGTATACAAACACAGTGTAGGACTGGGATGCCAGGGGCCCACTAGAAAACCTTAGACCATGGGCCCACTTTCCAAACTATTATTCCTCCTCTACTCACTTAACCTCTTTATTCTACAAGTCTTTTACATCTACTTACTATACTCTATTGTTATTAAGCCTATTTTTTCCTAAAAGGAAATAGGGAATGACCATAATATATGCCAAATGGTTATAAGCAAGATGGCCCACTGACACCTGGGCCCACCAGGAGTTTTCCTGATATCCCGGTGGGCCAGTCTGACACTGTACAAACACATGCTGTTGTTTTTTTTATATTGTATCATTGTTCTGTTTTGTTGTTATAGTTAGAAAAAGATTTTGGATTTGAATATCAGACACTGGTCGATGGTGAAGTGATCCTTCACCTCTATAGTGAACATGGAATTGAAAAAACGGCTTCCCTATTAGACGGCGTATTTGCATTTGTTCTCCTGGATACATCAAGTAGAAAAGTCTATTTGGGAAGGGACTCGTATGGTGTCAGGCCACTCTTCCGACTTTTGACTGATGATGGCTTTTTGGCAGTTTGCTCTGAAGCAAAAGGTAATACAACAAAATTTGACTGCAAATCTATATGTACTTTTTGTCCTATTTACATCATAAATATACGTACAAATGACATATATTACATTAAAGGGGTGGTTCACCCTTCAGTTACGTTTTAGTATTATAGATTGGCCAATTCTAAACAACTTTTTCATTGGTCTTCATTTGCTCTTTTTTTTTTTTTTTTATAGTTTTTCAAATGACATGTCTTCTTCTTGTGGCTCTTTCTTTCTCCAGCTTTCACATGGGGGTCGCTGACCCCATCTAAAAAAACTCTCTGTAAATTCTCTGTAAGGCTACATATGTATTGTAAATGCTACTTTTTATTACTCATCTTTCTATTCAGGTCCTCTCCTATTCATATTCCAATCTCTTATTCAAATCAATGCATGGTTGCTAGGGTAAATTTGACCATAGCAGCCAAATAGCTGAGACTGCAAACTGGAGAGCTGATAAATAATAAGCTCAAAAACCTCAAATAAAAAAAATTGAAAACCAATTGCAAATTGTTTCAGAATATCACTTTCTACATCATACTAAAATGACTGTAAAGATAAACAACCCCTTGAAATGCATTTTAATTATTATTAAAATCGAATTAAGTATTATTAATAATATAATCTTAAACCATAATCAGAGAATGGATAACTAAGAAGCTGCAATCTCCCTTTTGAAGTCCTCCTCTGTCAGATACAATTCTACCAGTGTGCAAGGATACGAGACTATTTCTTTTTATTTCTTTTTAAGATGACTGTACTTTTTATTTGTAGGTCTTATTGATTTGAAGCATTCAATGACTTCATGTCCAAAGGTTGACCCTTTCCCACCAGGCCATTGTGAAGTTTTTGATTTGAAACCTTCTGGAAAAGTGACATCAGTGGAACGAATCAAATTTCATAATTTCAGGGATGAACCAGTCCATGCTGCATATGACACCTTGGGAAAACTGCAGCCAGGTAACTCTCTATCCATATTATGTATGTGCAGAACAGCAATATCTGTCCGGCACCTGGCTGAAAGCTGCCCATAGATAAAATTGTAGTTTAACTGCAGGTCAGAAAACTTTGGGCATATGTGGGGGATCCTATAGTATGGAAAGGCAAAAATTGCCTTTTTCTCTGTAATAATAATAATAATAAATATAAAACAGTTCCTTGTACTTTATCCTAACTAAGATGTGATTAATCCTTATTAATGCAAAACAATCCTATTGGTTTTATTTAATGTTTAAATAATTTTTAATAGATTTAATGGTGATTCAAATTACAGAAAGGTAATTCAAATTACAGAAAGACCGCTTATCCAGAAAACCCCGGAGCCTGAACATTCTGAATAACCAATTCCATGCATGGATTCCATTTTCCTACATTTATCTGTTGCGATCAATGCATATCCTACAACAGAAATGTCATACTTAGCCAATAAACTGCTGTTGAGCTATGTCTTTCCGCATTCTCAACCAGTGTTAAAACCAGTAATAGCGAATTATATGATACCAGAGATAGCAAAGACTGAATTTAACTGGAGACTAAACGAATATCTATTACATAAGGAGGAAAATAGAGATATAATACACATTTGGATTAAACAAATAGTAGATAACAACAATACAGCAGAGATCACCCCGGCGACTTTATGGGAAACTCTTAAATGTGTATTGAGAGGCCACCTGATAGCTCTGGGAGCAAGCCTGAAAAAAAAAAGGGAAGAACAGATTAGAAATGTAATAAAGGAAATAACCCAACTGGAACAAGCTCATAAAGAAATTAAAACATTTAAAATCCTAGAGGAAAAATGAGCACAGTTGAAGATACTAACAAACCAGAAAGTGAAAAAGGCTTATTTGAGAACAAAACAAAATATGTACGAATTTGGAGATAAATGTAACAAATATTTAGCGAGAATTTTAAAAACATCGCAATCTCAAAATAATATTATAGCCATTAAAAATGCTAAAAATATAATCCACTATGACACTAAGGGAATAGCAGCAGCATTTGAGGATTACTACCAATCATTATATAAAATACAAAATAATAAAACTCCATTAAAAAACTTGGAAACAATGGAAAGATTTATTAAAGAAGCTAATTTAAAACCCCTATCGCATGAACAAGCTATAGATTTAGAGTTACTATTTTCCTACAAAGAAATAGAAGAGGGTATAGAAAGCCTGCCAAACGGGAAAAGCCCAGGTCCAGACGGCTATATAGCATCCTTTTATAAAATATTTAAGGAAGATATTACACCTCTGTTATATAACTATTTTAACTCTATATCAGATAAGAATAAGTTCCATACACAGGCTCAAGAAGCATTAATAACAATAATACCTAAACAGGACAAAGACCCGCAGCTATGTACAAGCTACAGGCCTATATCTTTAATTAATATTGATATGAAACTATATGCTCAGATACTAGGGAAGAGAATGAAACAATACCTACCCTCCTTGATACACCCCGACCAAGCAGGTTTCGTACCTAAAAGGGAAGCAAAAGACAATATAACAATAACAATTTCGGCAATTTACTATGCAAAAAAAACACATATCCCATTATGTTTGCTAACGACAGATGCAGAAAAAGCGTTTGATAGAATTTCATGGGTATTCCTAGAAAAAACTTTGATAAATTTAGGATTTCGGGATCAATTCAGAAACAGAATAATGGCATTATACGATAAACCGTCTGCCAAAATAAAAGTTAATGGCATTCTTTCACGGAGGGTTCAGATATACAATGGTACACGACAGGGATGCCCTTTATCACCTCTTTTGTTCCTTTTAGTGATGGAGGTCCTATTAGCACATATTCGAAATAATAGGGATATTTCGGGTCTCCAGATTAAGAGGCAAGAATATAAGAGTGCAGCATTTGCAGATGATCTCCTGATGTACATAACAAAACCACTAGTAACAATACCAAATGTGATTAATTTGTTCAAACGATTTGGAGAAGCTTCGAATTTTAGAATTAATTATTCAAAATCAGAGATCCTAAATATCAACACTGCAAAGGAAATAGATATACAATTGAAAAATAACTTCCCATTTAAGTGGTCGGATTGTAATATTAAATATTTAGGGGTCAATTTAAGTGCGGACCATGAAAGATACTATCATGATAACTATGTTTTACTTCTAACAACTCTACAAAAGACAATTGATAAGTGGAAAAATAGCACAATTACGTGGTTTGGAAGAATCCAAGCCATCAAAATGATAGTGATGCCCAAAGCATTATACCTTTTTTAAACCTTACCAATTGACTTACCTCAAAGCTTCTTTAAATCGTTTAGAGCAATGATTACTAAATTCATATGGGGAGGGAAGAATGCGCGATTAAGCTATAAGACACTAGCAGAAACAAAAGAGGAAGGAGGGATGGGACTACCAGATCCTTACTTATATTTCCTGTCGGTACACTTAGTAAGAATATGGAATTGGACCACGAGAAAAGGTAAAAAAGATTGGTGCGAGATGGAACAGGCATGGTCCAAGTACCCTTTAGAAAATTCATTGTGGGATGATAAGTGGGCAACAAACGAGGCATTGTCTCAACACCCCTTAATTAAGGCGACTCTTAAAATATGGCATAGGAATAAAACTGCATTTCATCTGACCAGTGCCCCTTATGTACTACAACCACTATGTCTTAACCCAAATTTCCCGCCGGGGATGGAAAAGGGAGCATTTTCAAGATGGGAGAAGTGGGAGGAGAGACCAACTAGAATACAAGACTTAGTTAAAGGAAAGAAGCTGGTTCCACTGGAAGTGATACAGAGGAGGTGGGGGAAACACCCCAGGGACCTATGGGGATATTATCAATTATATTATTTTATACAAATAAATAAAGACAAGGAGTGGGATAGAACTCTAACACATTGGGAAAAAATAATAGAGGAAGATCAGGAACTAGATAAACCCCTATCAAAAATGTACACGATGATATTAAATAGAGATAGTAATAAAACCTATACATTTTGTAAATTCTGGGAGAGAGAACTGGGCATGACTATACCAGAATGGACGTGGAAAAAGATATTTAAATATGGGGACAAGATGACAAAGAGCATGAGAATAAGAGAAGCAATATATAAAATGATAACTAGGTGGCACTATACACCGGACAAACTTAATAAAATGAATCTGCAGATATCAAATCTATGTTGGAGATGTAATGGGAAAGAGGGCTCTCACGTCCATATATGGTTATCATGTCCAGTCCTCAAAAACTTCTGGACTCAGGTCTTAGAAGGTATAAATAAAATAACCACTTCTAAAATTAAGTTAGAGGACCACTCGGTTATTCTTCTTAATGTTTATTTAGAATATCCGAAAATGTTAGAGGATACTCTCACCTCCCATTTGGTGCAAGCAGCTAAGTCTCTCATACCAAAAAAATGGAAGACTAAAGACGCCCCCACATTTAATGACTGGATAAGAGCGGTGGAAGATTGTAAGAGAGATGGAGGAACTAACCTCTATATATCATAATAAGAGCAAGTTATTCTGGAAGATATGGTCCCCATGGATTAAATATAAAGAAAAGCTAAATAAATAACACTAATGGTCTTAACCTAAGGGTCAGGAGGCAAACTGTATATCTAAGATGCACCTTAAAGTGAAAGCGACATTTGTGTGATTTTACCCGATTACTTTCCCATTTCCCTTTTTTCTGTATCCTTTTATTTGAAAAAACACCAAAATAAAGAATTATAAAAAAAAAAAAAAAAAAAAACAGTGGTAGAGGTATGATAATTATACAATCCTATTTTATGAAACAATGATATAGAAACGGGACATTATTGCAAGATATAAAGGCTCATATAAGCTTCTTCTAAAGTTTGTGTATTACCAATGCCCCAGTTAAGCCTATTATGGGCTATTGCGTGCAAGTTAAAATTACAGGTTGTACAAATGCAATGGATCCCTGGAGTTAGCAGCAGCCTGAGAAGGTGATACTTCCACTGCATGTTACACCTAGGGGCGGAATTTCGAGGGTTAAAAAACCCTCGAATTTGACCCTCAAAGTAAAATCCTTTTTATCCTTTTAATCCTTTTTTTAGCGATCGATCAAATGATTTTTATTCGATCATAAAAAGTGCCAAAAACCTATCTACAATGTCCCCATAGGCTAACATTCAATTCGGTAGCTTTTATTTGGCGAAGTATTGAGTCGAAGGATTTTTTTAAGAGACAGTACTTAGATTATCGAATGGTCGAATTCGACCAATTCGATGGTCGAAGTACGCAAAAAATTACTTAGAAATTTGACTATTTTTGGATTCGAACTATTCACTCGAGCTTAGTAAATCTGCCCTCTAAATACCCAACTGAGTTCCAGTTTTTAATGCCATCTGCTGGAAATTATACAATTTGCAGACAAATTTAGTAAAAAAAACCTTTCACTGCAACTTGCATGCAAATGTGCTTTGGTAAATTGAGCCCAAGTTATGATGCATTCTATTTTCCAAGCATCAGCTATTATGCTGGCATTCTGTAAAAAAAAAAGGTTTTGGGTGGCAAAGACATGGCAATTTGAGTCTAAATTTTGTACATGACTGGGGTTATTTACTAAACAAAATTTTTTCTGGTTGAGGTTTTTTGGGCAAAAAGGAAAAAAAAACTCAAATTAGAGATTAGAGATGCATTATACCCCAAAGCGGCAAAAAGTCAAGATCGTAAAATCTTCCATCTCAAACTTGGGGAGGTCATGTATAAGTCAATGGGAGATGTCCCTTTTACAATTCAAAGATATCAGGATCTGAGCTGGGTTTCGTCTGAAAATCCGAAAAATGTGGGTGATTACAGCGATAACCCCCCAAAAAATTTAGCGATTTGGGTGTAAAATCAGAAAAATTGTACTATTAGGGTTTTCTCTCTGTTATCGAGTTTTTTCCCAACCCAAGTTTTTCAAGTTATTTTATTGATGAATAAGAAAAAATCATGGATGGGAGTTTGGTCAAGCTTGGTTTAATAAAAATATAACATACATTTGAGTTTTAGTAAATAACCCCCATACATGTTGCACTGGTTTAGTAAATGAGCCTTACAGGTTATTCCTATTAGAGTGTTTTGTGAAATTTACATATGTATTTTCAAAAATTAAGAGAACTCAAATTTGTTACAAATTGCATAAGGGGGTCATTTAACTTCCAACACATTTTTTTCAGGTCAGTTGCTTTTTAGAAATAATGACTTTTTTTCAATTACTTTCTATTTTTTATTTGTGACAGTTTTTCTAATATTTAAGTTTGCAGTTTAATTTTTTACCTTCTTATATCTTTTAAAAGCACCTCGTGGGGGGGGGGGGGGGTTGGGTCACGGTCTCTATAAACTGTTCTAAATTGATACATTTAGGAGCAAATTTATCAAGGGTCGAATTTCGAAGTGATGGGTGTTTTTTTGAACTCCCATAACTTTGAAATTCAAATAAAAAAAGACCAACTGAAATTTTGAATCAGTTAGATCAAATTTGTTTGAATTTTTGTTTTGAATTATTTAAAAAATAAAAAACGTAGATTTTTCAAAGTCCACTAATTGACTCATATGGGTTCTAGGAGGTCCCCCATAGGCTAAAACAGCAATTCGCCAGGTCTTAGATGGCAAATGGTCGAAGTTGAAGTTTAAAGAGACAGTACATGATAAATTTCGATTTTTCTAATTTTTTTTCTAATTCAAATCGAATTTGGACTATTCCCTAGTCGAAGTACACAAAAATGGCCCGAAATTCACATTTTTTTTACTTAGAATTTTCACTTCGACCCTTGATAAATCTGCCCCTTAGTTGATACTTTTCTTATCTTTGTCCCTGCTGAGCAGAATCCCTGGGTTTCATTAAAGGCAGCTGTTAGAATTGATACAATAGTTGCTAATATTCCACAGATGCTGCTGAGAAATGTATCAACTAAATGTAGTAAATTGTAACAGTTCAGAATCTGCACCTGAATTACTGAGCTGCCCAACTAAAACACCAGACAGGAACAATGAACTTTAATGTCTTTATTTCTGGTGAACATTCTGAAAACAACTGAACTGAAATTAGTATTTGGAAGGTGAAGAACCCCTTTAAAGGGCATGTAAAGTCTAAAATAGAATAAGGCTAGAAATGCTGTATTTTGTATACTAAATATAAACATGAACTTACTGCACCACAAGCCTAATTAAACAAATAATTTATGCTTTCAAAGTTGGCTACTGGGGGTCACCCTCTTGTAACTTTGTTAAACATCTTTGCAAGACGAAGACTGTGCACATGCTCAGTGTGGTCTGGGCTGCTTAGGGATCGTCATAAACAAAGCTGCTTGAGTACTGCATGGCTGGGAAGTAAGGCGGGGGCTCCCCCTGCTGTTCATAAGTATGATTGTTTCCCTGCTCAGCAGTTAGGGACCGTCTGACAATTTCTATCCACAGCAGTAAATGAAGGGAGAATTTCACTGCATACAGTCAGGTTTCTTATAAAAACGGTACACGATTTTTAATTAAAGTATATTGGAGATAGGTTTCTTTTTCATTAAAGAAAGTAAAAATGGGATTTTTGCCTTTACATGCCCCTTTAAATGGATGATCTGTTTTGTTTTATCTGCTTTGATGGAGGAAAACGAGTATTTTGATCAGTTATCCTTTTGTAGGGGTTTTGAGAATAGACAGAGAATATTATTCTATATGAAAGCTGTATGTGTGGCCAGGGTAGCTTTCTGGCAATTCTGACATTTCTGGGCTGTAATGATAGTGGCTGCTGTTGTACAGTGATGTACAGTGACCAAGGGTTTGTTCACCTTAAAGTTCCCTTTTAGTATGTTATAGAATGGCCAATTCTAAGCAACTTTTTAATTGGTTTTCATTATTCATTTTTGATAGTTTTTTAATGACCTGCCTTCTTCTTCGGGATTATTACCAGTTTTCAAATGGGGGTCACTGACTGGGGGTCACTGACCCCCATCTAAAAACAAGCTACACATTTAGGGGCACATTTACTAAGGGTCGAATTTCGAAGTGGTAAAACTTTGAAACTCGATAGTAAAAGTTTTTTTTTTGAGTGCATTTAGCCGTTTTCGATCGAATTCAATTCGATCCAAAGTAGAAATCATTCGAATCTAACGATTCGAACGATTTAATCGATCGTTTGAACGATTTTCAAAAAAGAAACTTTGACTTCTAAAAACGTAGCCAAATACTTGCTATAGGTTCTAGGAGGTCCCCATAGGCTAACATAGCAATTCGGCAGGTTTAAGGTGGCGAAGTGTTGAAGTCAAAGTTTCTTAAAGAGACAGTACTTCGATTTTTGAATGGTCGAATATTCGAAGTTTTTTCAATTCAAATCGAATTTTGGCCTATTCGATGGTCTAAGTGCCCAAAAATTACTTCGAAATTCGAAGTTTTTCAATTCGAAAATTCACTTAGAATTCACTTCGACCCTTAGTAAATGTGCCCCTTATTGTTATTGATACTTTTTATTACTTTTATTTCTATTCAGGACCTCTCCTATTCATTTTCCGGTCTCTCGTTCAGTCAGTGCATGGTTGCTAGGGTAATTTGAGCCCTAGCAGCCAGGTTGCTGAAACTGCAAACTCGAGAGCTGCTGAATAAAAAGCTAAATAACGCAAAAACTTCAAATACTAAAAATGAAGAACAATTGCAAGCCTCAAAACCAGTCTCTACAGCATACAATACGTTCATGTAAATGTGAACAACCCATTAAACTGGCTTTACAAATCTGCATCTGCTCAACTGCACAGGCTAATATATAGTACCTGGTCCCAACAGTGTATGACTGCAAAATAGGTGTGGGCAGGAGGAGTTGCCATCTCACACTTTGCAGTAGTTCCATCCTACAGTTCAGGCACAAGTCACATGACTGGGGCAGCTGGGAAACGGACAATATGTCTAGCCCCATGTCAGATTTCAAAATTGAATATAAAAAAATCTGTTTGCTCTTTTGAGAAATGGATTTCAGTGCAGAATTCTGCTGGAGCAGCACTATTAACTGATGCGTTTTGAAAAAAACATGTTTTCCCATGACAGTATCCCTTTAATGGCTCTCCTGGACACAATTCAGTAGCATTGCCATTTCTGGAACAACACAGGTGTCCTCGATGTTCAGCAGTACAGCACCATTAATATCTTTGACTCTGTGCTCTTTCTCTGCTCTTTAGAAAAACATCACTAGTATTTATTTTCTAGGAATTATATTAATGTGGCGACAGTTATCTCATGCTTTAAAGCATATTCCTATAAAATATGTGGCTCTGCAGTTCAGTCCAGAGATTTTTCTCTTCTCAGGAACTGATCGGGAAACGGTAAAAAGGAACATCTGTCTTTTGTTTGAAAATGCTGTCAGAAAGCGGTTAATGGCACACAGAAGAATCGGCTGTCTTTTGTCAGGTACATTCATAATGCATTTTAATGTTCCAAAAAACTATCCCATCTATCTCTTGCCTCTAGGGAAAATTAATTTTCTTACTTTTTCCCGTCTATCTAATGCAGTTAGAATTATTAGTATTCAAAGAACAGTTTTTAATCTCAGCCACAGGATCATTAATAACAATTTAACATTTTGGAATATATAACAATGAATGAACCCACGACTTGAACATCTTTCATGCATTTGATCGATTGTGTTAAATAAATCAGTTTTAAGGCTCTATATTATATGATTTTGACTGTGGACAAGAATCTGTTAATTTCTTACAATTACTTTACCATATCAATTTGTATGAGTATAATATGGAATCTGTTACCTGGAATTCTAGTTTTAATCATTCCTTTAGGGGTTGTTCACCTTTAGTATGTTATAGAATGGCCAATTCTAAGCAACTTGTCATTTGGTCTTCATTATTTATTTTCTATAGTTTTGTAATTATTTGCCTCTTCTGGCTCTTTCCAGCTTTCAAATGGGCGTCGCTGACCCCATCTAAAAAGCAAATGCTCTGTAAAGCTACAAATGAATTATTTGCTACTTTTTATTTGTCATCTTTCTAGTAAGCTCCTAGCCTATTGATATTCCAGTCTCTTATTCAAATAAATGAATGGTTGCTAGGGTAACTTGGACCCTAGTCACCAGATTGCTTAAAATGCAAATTGAAGAGCTGACGAATAAAAAGCTAAATAACGCTTAATAAAAAATGACAAACAATTGCAAATTTTCTCAGAATATCACTCTACATCATACTTAGGGGCATATTTATCAAGGGTCAAATTTCGAATTTGAAAAGCTTCGAAATTCGAATTCAAAAAGACCAAACCAAGTTTTTTATTGCCCGTTTTCGATCTAATAGGTCGGTATTTGGGCAAATTCTAATCATAATTACTGTGTCCAAATGGAATGTGAGGGTCTCCAAAAATACGAAGTAAGTAAGTGCCCCAATAGGCACGAAACGCGTTAGGTATCATGTCCTAATAAATTTTCTACTTTTTACATTTGTTTTCGTATTTTTGGAGACCCTCACATTCCGTTTGGACACAGTAATTTTGATTTTGCACCTTGGGACTGAGGTGAACTGTGAGTGTTTTCTCCTTCATTCTTTACTTTATTTGGTATTTCTTGATTTAATATTTATTCATCAAGTGGTACCACATTTATTCATTTTGATGTGGCAGTAGCACAAACCTTGGTTCTAAATTCTAATCATACTAATCAAAATAATAACGCATTTGATCGAATTGGAATCGAAGCTCTTTAAAAAAAAAAAAAAAAAAAGAATAGATTTTTCAAAGTCCACCAATTGACTCTGAATAGGTTCTAGAAAAGGTCCCCCATAGGCTAAAACAGCAATTCAGCAGGTTTTAGATGGCGAATGGTCGACGTCGAATTTTTAAAGAGATAGTACATGATAAATTTCGATATTCAAATTTTTGGGTTTTTTTCAAATTCAAATCGAATTTGGACTATTCCCTAGTCAAGGTACACAAAAATAGCTTGAAATTTGAATTTTTTTAATTCGAAAATTCACCTTGACCTTTGATATATCTGCCCCTAAAAGTTAACTCAAAGGTGAACAACCTCTTTAAAGGGGAGCTGTCACGAAAATGTAATACAAGCTTCATCATACTGAAATAAGAAAGTAATGCAATCAATGAAATATGTTTCTTTTCATTCTATCTCCCTTTTTAGCAGATGTGTTAGAGCTTACTCAAATACCTCAAATCACAAACAAAATAACTGACTTTGGCACAAATCCGTAGAGAAACAGTTTGCTGTAGAATATTCTCATCTATCCCTTCATCACTGTCTGTCACATATCCCAATGGAGTGCTCTTTGGTTCAGTAGGTTGTTCCCATAAGCAACGACTGAAACCAAAGAACTTTCATATGTGCTTATACGTATACTTGCTTATGAAAATATTTAATAATTTGGAAGCACTGATTATTCTCTGATGGATTGGTTCTCGGTAGATAAGTGTATTGAGGCTGCTGACTGTAGGTGGCCATACATATGGAGATCCACTCGTTTGGTGAGTTCGATATAGTGCCCAACGATCGGATCATAACAAGGAAAAATGGGCGGTCGGATCAAGGACTGCAACAACAAACCAACGTGGTCATTGATCTGTCGAGATTTTTAAGCCTGGCCGATCAACATCTGCATAACTTTCGGGCAGATATCGATCAGGGAAGCCCAGAGTCCAACTTTTTTTATGTTTAATTATCTGGAGGCTCTTAATACCTTTAGAACTATTAGAACTGTTAAAACTGTATGATCTTTTTCAGGTGGTCTGGACTCAAGTCTGGTTGCTGCAACTCTTATCAAGCTAATGAAGGAACGTAATATGCAATACCCCTTACAAACCTTTGCAGTAGGTATGGAAGATAGTCCAGATTTATTGGCAGCCAGAAAGGTAAGATATTTCTTGTGAATTTGATGAAATACTGAATGTGTCTTGATTTCTGCATCAATAAATATATATATATATATATATATATATATATATATATATATATATATATATATACACACACACACATACATACCTATAGATGCACTAACATATATAAATATTATATTATATTATAATTATATTATATTATATATTCATGTCTATCTATCTATTCATGTCTATCTAGCTAGCTATCTCTATTCTATCTACATCTATCTCTTGCTCTCTTTCTCTATCTCTGTCTATATATTTAACATCTATTTCTCTCTCTCTCTCTCTCTCTCTCTCTTTTTCTTTCTTTCTTTCTAACATCTCTCTTGCTCTTTCTTTTTCTTTCTTTTCTATCTTTCTATCTCTATCTATCTATCTATCATCTGTCTGCCTAGCCCCCCAATGTTTGTATTGAACACCGCATTACTTGCTTAACCTGATTATCCATCCTTTGTGTATTGTGTTGACCAAATCACTACATGGGGTATCTGAACAAGATCACATTTTTCAGTTAAATCTAACCTCTAACCCAGTGGTCCCCAACCAGGGCTGGTCCTATCAAATGTGGGGCCCAATTGGGACCATGTTGGCGGGGCCCCTAGACAAAGTGTTGCTGGCTACTGACACACCAAGTATTTAGGAAAATAAGGGCATACAGGCACAAAATAAAAAGGAAAGGGGCAGACAAGGTAAGAGAATGAGAGGGATTAAATAGGGACACATAATAGGGGCACACAGGGTAAGAGAGAGAGGGAGGAAATAGGAGAGTGGACTGGGCCAATTAGTTTGGGGCAGGCTGGGCCGATTCAGCTTGGGAGCAGGCTTGGTTGGATTGGGGGCAGGCAGGGCCTATCAATGTTGGAGGAAAGCTGGGCCTATGAGAGTTGGGGGCGAGCTAGACCTATGGAGTTGGGGGATAGGCTGGCTTATCAGAGTTGGGGGTGGACTGGACCTATGGATTTGGGGATGGGCTGGACTCTCAAAGTTGGGGGCAGGCCAGGCAGCATCATGTGCTGGTGGAAATATTATCTGTGCTGCCCTCTGGTGCGGGGCCCCCAGAGGTTCGGGGCCCTATTGGGCCCAATTGGTCCAATAGGCCTAAGGCCGGCCCTGTCCCCAACCAGTTGCTTGGGAGTAATATGTTTCTCACCAACCCTGAATTCCTGGCTTGGGGGCAAGTTTTGGTTGCATAAAAACCAGGTGTACTGCCAAACAGAGCCTTCTGTAGGCTGCCAATCCACATAGAAGCTAATAAATAGCCAATCACAGACCTATTTTGTACCCCCAGGAAATTTATTCATGCCTGTGTTGCTCCACATGGATAAAAACATTGGGGACCCTGCTCTAACCCATTATATGAACCTTCCAATAATGTATTTTAGTGCTTTGCAAGTACTTATTAGCCCTGATTTACAAAGGGCAGTGCAGAGTGCAAAGTAAAAATACAGGCAGGGTGCACAGGAGCCCTATACCTAACCACCTGCACTATGGCAGGCACTAAGTATGCTATGCTAAGCATGCGTTTTGAAGCCGGCACAAGTATGGTACAGAATTACCCTATGCACTTTTGCATCTGGAACATTCATAAATGAGGCCCCATTACTATTACATGAATCCTATGCATAAACATAATGCAGTGTGTCCTATTCCTTTGCCAGGTTTTATTTTCATTCAGAGGTGGTATAGCTACAATAATGCTTAGACATAGGGTACATCAGCTTCCACTTGTTTGCAACAGGTTCTGGGCTTTAAAGTCAAATATAAAAGAGGACCTTTTTTATGTTTTATGAAAACAACTCATTCCATCTTGATAAGTCGTTTTTTATACTTTTTACTGTTTCCCTTGATTTCAACTACAACCGAACATTTAATACTTACATCTCTTGAATTCCTTACACTTTAGGTAGCTTTGCATATTGGCAGTGAGCACCATGAAATCATGTTTGATCCAGAAGAAGGGATTCAAGCAGTAGATGAGGTTATCTTTTCCTTGGAAACCTATGACATTACCACCGTGCGTGCTTCTGTGGGTGAGTAAAGATTTATGGGGGCTGTAATTGGGTTTTCTTCAGTGAAACAAAAAAGGACAAGAACGTTATTCATTTTGAGGCAGGATGAGAAAAGAAATTAAAGTCCCTTTTTAATAATCATTGTGAAAATAATTCATGGTTTCTGTTAAGCTTATGCACTATAATCGGCATCCAAGTAGCATAAAATATCTCTTAATTAAAGAAATATATATATATAATATATCATGAATTAAATGTAATGATCCATTACCTTCGCTTGTTTCACCTGTAATATATCATTTAATAACAAAATGCTGTTTATATGGAAAGGCTCACTTTCGAACCCTGGAAGTAACATGCCTTCTAAGCATTAGTTCTCCTTTAAATTAACTTTTACTGTGATGTAGAGCGTGATATTCTGAGACAATTTGCATTTGGTTTTCATTTTTTTGTGTTTTTTGAGTTATTTAACCTTTTAGTCAGCAGCTCTCCAGTTTACAATTTTAGCAGTCTGGTTGCTACAGTCCAAATTACCCTAGCAACCATGCATTGATTTGAATTAAAGACTGTTATATGAATAGGAAAGGGTCTGGATAGAAAGATGAGTAATAAAAAGTACCAATTACAATACATTTTTAGGTTTACAGAGCATTTGTTTTTTAGATGGGGTCAGTGAAAAAGAAGACAAATAATTCCAAAATTCCAAAAAAAAAAGAAAAACTGAAGAGCAATTGAAAAGTTTCTTATAATTAGCCATTCTAAAACATACTAAGAGTGAACTTAAAGTTGAACCACCCCTTTAATTCCAGGGCTACCTTGTATCTGGGTGCTCTGTACTGAACCAGCACAATGTGTAGGTTGCATATTTGGGCTCTAGTACCCTTCTTAAAGGGGAACTACTGCGGAAATGAAAATTTAATATAAGCTTCCTAATACTGAAATAAGAAGCTGTCTAAATACAATCAATTAAAAAATCTGCTTTGTTTCTAAAATAATTAAGTTTATATTCACTATTCCTCTCTCAGCATCTGTTTCATTTCATTATCTCTTCATGCAGCAGTTGGGTGTCAGAGGAATGATCCAATATATCTTATAGGGGGGCTCCCTTTCCTGGCAAATGTTTTAGAGCTCACTCAAATAACTGATTCCAGTACAAACAAAATCTAACAAAATAACTGCCTTTTGCACAAATTCTGCATGTAGAGAGACAGGATGTCTGGTGATTTTAATAGAGTGAGCTCTAATACATCTTCAAGGCAAAAGGAGCCCCCCCCCTATAAGATATATTGGATCTAACTGTCAATGACTATCTGACACCCAACTGCTGCAAGACAGAATGAAGAGAAACAGATGCTGAGAGAGGAATAGTGAAGATAAACTTGATTATTTCAGAAACGGTACATAATATTTAATTGATTGTCTTTAGAAAGTTTCTTATTTCAGTATTAGGAAGCTTATATTATTTTTTTATTTTCATGGTAGTTCCTTTTTAATAGGGTTTGTCTGTTAATGCTTGGCACTTGACATAGTAAATCAGCCTACAAGGTGGTAGTTCACCTTTAAGGGGAATTTTGCTATGTTATAAAATGGACTATTCTTAGGAACTTTTACATTGGTCTGTAATTTGTTTTAATAGTTTTTTTTTCTTCTGTCACGTTCCCTTCTTTATAATGGGGGCACTTAACCTGGTAACTATTGTTCTGTGAGGCTACATTTTTACTGTTATTATTTTTACAGAATTTCTCTGTGTATATCATATTAAAACTTCATTTAAAGGTGAACTACCCCTTTTCATTAGAAATTGTGGTTTTAATGATATAAGTATTAATGAGCCACATACAGCAGAGCAGATGCCGGCTGATTTTGCATACACATAATGCTGTATTGTGTGAAATCCTTGAGGTCCCATCTTCTTTGTTCTGAAGCGGTTCCATTAGCATTACAGAGGCCTGTTAGTTTGGATGCTAATAGAACTTGTATAACACCATTATGATTTATTTCAGGAATGTACGTGATCTCCAAATACATAAGGAAAAAAACAGACAGCGTGGTGATATTTTCCGGAGAGGGTTCCGATGAGCTTACTCAAGGATATATATATTTCCACAAGGTTAATATCCTTTTTTTGGTTTCTTTCTACTGAAATAACCTAGACTTTGTGCTAGTGGGAAGCCAGTAATTACATTTGCTGGATGACTGTCATGCTTTCTGATGCATCTGAAATGTCATGAAATGAAAAAGACATTGCAACCTTACAAGTTAATCAGCCCAGTGTTAACTCTCGCAGTTCCGAGACATGCCAAAATTGGTTCATTTTCTGTGGAGCTTATTTTGCATTCTGTAGAAAACAGCAGCAATATCAATAGGTCTAAGGGTTTTTTTTTATATACTCCAAGCAAGACCAAGGTCTCCAAGTCTGGATTTCTAAATCATGCACTCTTATTCTGGCTGTCCACGTTTGCACCCCACCCATTGCTTAATTCATACTCAACCAGCCACATGCCAGTTCCCCCTCATCATTCCTTTGTACCAACCTGCTACCATTTGTATAGATTCACCAGCACCTACCACTAACAGCAGCACTGGGGACTGGGTGCTCTGCTTTACTAAACACAAATAAAATACTGCTCATTGCAGTGGCATACCATGCCTTTTGTGGTCCCCCTTACGAAAAAAAAATTCAGTCCCCCACTAATTGCTGTATGTGTATTCAATATGTGTCCGGTATTAAAGAGGTGAGGTGGTGTTGGGGAAAAATCCAAAGACCAGAGATCCCCAATAGCAATGCAGACCACACCAAGCTTTCCTCTCCTTTGGCACCCCCATCAGAGTATTATAGTTACACCACTGGCTCATTGCACACAGGAGTGCACACAACAGTGCAGTGCAAAAAGCAGAATTTCAGGTGCAAATCATCATGTTTTTATGCATGACATAATTTTTCAGCATAACTACCAAGAAATGGTGCCTGATTTAAATCCGGTGTTAAAATGCACACAGTTGCACTTCAATGAAAATAAGATGCAATTGCTGCCACACTCCATCAAAATGTCAACTGCACCTGATTCTTTAGGGTTAATTTCACTGCAGCTATTTACACAGGCGATTGTGAAAACCCTGGAGCTAACCCATCCCTAGAGCCACCACCACCTTCCTGGGATAACTCTAGGTTTACCTGCACCAATAGGCACAATATGAACTATTCATTTGAACAGACTTGTCTGGGTGCATTGCTGCTTTACACCAATATACACAGGTGCAAGGAGTCGCTTTAGACACAAGCCATTTTAATGAACAGTGTTGTGCAGTGACTGCAGCAAAAGTTGTGCAACTGCAACTACGCTTGTAGTAGTTTTGAACTCTAGGGTGGGTTCATCACAGGTGTATTACACCCACATCCACACCCACACACACACACCCACCCACACACACACACACAGGTGTATTACACACACACCCACACACACCCACACACACCCACACACACACACACACACACACACACACACACACACACACACACACACACACACACACACACACACACACACACACACACACACACACACACACACACACACACACACACACACACACACACACACAGGTGTATTACACACACACACACCAACACACACCCACCCACACACACACACACAGGTGTATTACACCCACACACACACACACCAGATGTATTTGCCCATGTCAGTAATGCTATACAAGGACCAACCTTTTAGGCTCCTTCTGCTGAAGAGGCTGCAGAAGACAGTGAACGATTGCTAAGGGAACTTTACATGTTTGATGTACTTCGTGCAGACAGGACAACGGCAGCGCATGGGTAAGTGCTTTAATTTTGGGCAGGCTTTTCTCTTTTCCTTATTGTTAATATTCCAGAGCCAACTGTATCTAACTAGTGCTGGTGTAGGAACAGATAGCAGGCACAGAGGATCATTAAATGTAAAATACAACTTCTTCTAGTACTATCATAACAGAGCTGCCCAACTGCTTGCACTTTGGTTGAATGTGGCATCCAAGAACATTTTTCTGGCTCTGAGACTGCTTATGAGCTCCACTGACCCCTTTGGATGACAGAATCATTTAATTATAATCTGACACCCAAACACATCGAATAAGGAAATATATATATAGTATAATATATATATATATATATATATATATATATATATATATACTGGGTTTTTTCCAGTGTCCATCCCTGTTTGAAGGTATCTTACAAAAATCATGTTATAACACAACTGTTTCTATATATATATATATATATATATATATATATATATATATATATATATATATATATATATATATATATATATATATATATATATATATATATGTAAACAGTTGTGTTATAACATGCCTTTTGTAAGATACCTTCAAACAGGGATGGACACTGGAAAAAACCTAGTGGGCCATTGCCATTGTGGGACCTGCCAACCCAAACCCACTCCCCGCCAGATGAGCTGCATGATGACCTTCCCCCAGGCTCTGATTGTGACCACAAGCAAATAAATATAATGTATGCTTGGGGGGCAGAGGGGGCTTGCGGTTTTTCCCGAGCCTGGAGGCCCTAGACCACCCAGTCCGATGCTGCCTTCACGTACAGTTACATTTTTGCTGGTTGGATAATATGGGCCACTGCATAGTTAGCACTCATGATAGTAATGATAATGATAGTAATCATGAGTGCTAACTGTGCAGTGGCCCATATTATCCGCTAATCAATCGGTTTTGATCAGTCTACTAATAGAAAATGTAAGCAAAACTCTTATTTTTTTGCTAGGGACAGACTGGTCGGGCTTAAAAACTGTGTTAGTAAAGTGACCCCAGTATGTATATTGTATGTATCCTTGTAAACTAAATCAAATCATACTAGAACAGGCCTTTTAAGTCGTAAAGATATTCACTGAGGTGTCTAAGCTTGGTGGCAGGAATTATGGTCACTTACTGAGTAGGTAAGTTAAAATACAGCTGCAGCACCTCTTTGTTGCAAAAAGCTGCAAAAAAACATTGCCTGGTTGTCTGACCTAATAAATCCGACTTTTCACTTTTTGCAACAAAGAGCAGGATTTTTTCTTGCATGTCTATGTAACCCCTGGCAAGGGTTTCCGGACTGCTTTGCACCCAACTCACAAGGTTATACAAGGTGGTTGAAAGACACACAATTTTTACTACATACATGAGTAGGTCACAGTATAAATACAGGCATCTGATAATAATCAGCTACCTAAGCTGTTTGACCAGAACTACAAAGTGCAAGCTTGTTGGAAGATGTAGTTCAATATCTGTTATATGAAAAGTTTTCTAGGGTCATATGGAACCTGCCTACCAGGTGCTTTTCAGCACTTCCTTTCAGCTAATTTCCTGGCCCAATAACAGGGACCAACCCAATCTCTTAGATCGTAAGCTCTCTCAAGCAGGGCCCTCACTCTAGTGTTGCCTAACAATATACAACTGTAGCTGTGCATCTTCTCTGGTGAAATGCTTGTCTGTATATGTAACCTGGTATGTCTGCCATTAGTTTTGCCTTCCTCTGGATCAACTAGCAGTTAAGCAGCTTATAGATAGCCTTAAAAGGTTGAACTTGATTGAATGTGTGTCTTTTTTAAACCTAACTTACTGTGTTACTATAAACATGAATTGTTTAATCTTCGGTCAGTGAGTAGCTGTTTAGATGAGGCATGCCAAACGTTAACCACATGTATGAGCTCTCACTGTCTATGTCATGTCCATAAATCTACAGCCTGCAAATCATTCAAAAGGTTTTTGGCTTCAAAGTAGTTGAGAGGGGGCCACATCTTTCCTCCCAAACCCCTCATTGAACAGTACAGTGACCACAAAATGCACCATATGCCCACTTGCCTCTAATGGAATCATGAATTATCTCAGTCCATTAAAATTTAATATTGAGGGATACGTTTAGTATAACACAAATCTAAACACAATGTCAAGTAACATCCTTGCACAGCTTAGCTGCCACTAATATTCCCATCTGTTCAAAAGAACAGAGTGAAGTGGGACTGGTTGTATATTAAGTCAATTTATATATCTCATGAACATTTCTAGCTGGAAAAGTGTTATTGTGTTTGATTTATAATTATAATTTTCTTTTTCTTTATCTTACTCCAGTCTGGAGCTCCGAGTGCCATTTTTAGATCATCGCTTTACTGCTTATTATCTTTCTTTGCCTCCAGAGCTCAGAATTCCTAAGGTACGCCATAGAGCTATGAAATGTGTATATAATATAAAATAAGTCTTTGCACACATGAAGATGGATTCTTTTGTTTTCCTTGTTATGTTGCTTAGAACGGAATAGAAAAATACCTCCTGAGAGAAGCATTTGAAGATTCCAACCTGCTTCCCAAAGATATATTGTGGAGGCCAAAGGAAGCATTTAGCGACGGTTTAACATCTGTGAAGAAATCATGGTTTGCTATGCTGCAGGAGCACATTGAACAACAGGTAGGCAGACTCACATCAGTTAACTGTCTGCAGAAATTAGCCAAGAGATTATGACTGCACATCAGTCCTAGGCAGTATTCTGCCTACTTAAATATGAAACATTTTTGATAATAATAGGCAGGGTCACTGCAGGGGTTAAATGCCTCTACTTGACGCCTATCCAATCAGAAGTCTCCTGCACAGGGAGCACTTGCCTGAAGCCCTGTCATTTCTTAACACTGGGTTCTGGAGGGACATACTGAGGTTCAGATAAAGGGTTTTCCTAAAATTTCAGTTGAGAAATTAAAATATCTTTTAGCATTGTGCTGACAGATCTAGCAGGAATGTTGCTTCTCTTCCTAATTGAAATCAGAAGGGATAAGTCAGAAGGGATAAGGAGATGGTTATTATGTGTCATCCTTGAAAAGGACTCCACAAATCCCAAGTTTCAAGCATTCGGGATGATCATGAAGTTACATTTATATAGACACACTTAGTAAACCACCAGATGGCACTGCAGCATTATTTGTTTCTCCTGTATTTTATTTTTTACTAGACTAAAAAAAAATAATAGCAAACCTTGTTCCATAGCCTTTAAACACAAGCTTAATATAATATTGCTGCGATAGATGTGCTACAGATTGTGTCTGACACTCTAATGCAGGGATCCCCAAACTTTTTCACCCGTGAGCTACATTCAGATGTAAAAAGAGTTGGGGAGCAACACAAGCATGAAAAATGTTCCTGGATGGAGCCAAATAAGGGCTGTGATTGCCTATTGGTAGGCCCTATATGGACTGGCAGTCTACAGGAGTCTCTGTTTGGCAGTGCACCTGGTTTTTATACAACCAAAACTTGCCTCCAAGCCTGGAATTCAAAAATAATCACCTGCTTTGAGACCACTGGGAGCAACATCCAAGGGTTTGGGGAGCAACATGTTGCTCACGAGCTACTGGTTGGGGATCACTGCTCTAATGTCTAGTTCTAATGCAAAAGCAGATAAAATGCCCTTCCCCTCTTGTTAAATTTGAATTTTCCTGCATTTTGTGAATTTTGTGAATGTGCCCCAAAATAATAGCAGTTATGTGTGTAATGCAGTAATGGTTTGTCCATCTGCTTCTTATTGTAAAGCGGAAGCTCAGTGAAGAGTGAAACATTACAGAAGGTATTATGTTGCATAGTGATGGGCGAATTTATTCGCCAGGCGCGAATTTGCGGCAAATTTGCGGCAAATTTGCGCGAATCGCAGCCAGCGAAAATTCGCCTGAAAAAATTCGCCGGTGTCAAAAAATGTTTTCGCCGCGCCGAAAATAAAAGGGGGCTGCCTTCAAAAACGAGACGCCGGCGCCGTTTCGCGAATTTTTGCCGCTTCGCGAATTTTCCCGCGAAGCGAAACGCCCCAAATTCGCCCATCACTAATTTTGCATAACTGTCCCATTGTTCCCAAATACCAATTGATGATATACTTTTACCCCTGCTAAGTATAAGTCGACCCTGTCAGGGAAGATTACGTACCAAGAGCTGTCCATAATGCTATGTGCTAATGATGAATAACCGATAAGCCCCAGAATTATTACTGTTAAACGAGATTGAATGAAGAACTGTGTGTAGTCAGTATCTATTTGCTTTCTTGACCTCTGCTATACCACCAATTTCCAAACTACCCCGTTGGTGGCTTCATAGATCCATCCCATTTATTCTCATTATGATAAATTTGTGTTATTTGAGGTTCAGGATGATGACCCCAACATAAAGTGCTTCCACATACCTAATCTGCCACATACTGTTCCATTGCAGTCAAACTGACATTATACATCCTATTAGAAAACTACCAGTACACCCAAAGGTGATCCAAAAGCACCGGTGAACCACTGTTCAAATATTATTAATATGTACAATATGGCAAAAATACACCAGCTCTGTGGGCACAAAGTTTCTTCAATGTTGGGTATTGTGCTTCTAGTTGTTGTCAGAAACTTATTTTCTGAAAATCGAATTACAATATATATCAGAAATACTTCTTTAGTGGTTTCTCCTATGTATTTGCCACAGGTCACATAATTAGATCTTTGTAGGGTATCAAGCTTTATTTCTTACATTACAGAATGAACCTGAATGGCTCCACAACAAAAGTGAAATAGAAAAATCAATAAAGTTGGGCAAATTAAATAGAAATTGAGTCATCTTAAAATAAGAAAATTGCTTATGACCAAATACCTGTAATAATATTTAAAAAGGTGCAGTTTTCCTTCCATTTCCTTTTCTTTATTTCCATTGAATTGTCCTGGATTGTTTAGCTCCAGAATTAATCACAGACATGTTATATGCTGTGTATGATTTATTTAGGAGGACATTTAAGGGGATGACACAGAGATTTTTGGAGTGACACCTGAACATGTGCTTTTAACACATTATTTAATGTGCTAGAAATGAAGCACTTGTAGAGGGTGCTCACCTCATATTAATTATGCAAAATCTAGCAGGACTCCATTATTTTAAAATGTAGATGAATACAAACATAAAAGGAAATATGTCAGACTCTTTCTTATATATTACCCGAGACAAGCTCTGTTAAATTAAACATGGGGTAAACAATTCATTCCATCATTCTTTCAGCATAGCCCTAAATTATTAAAGCTGTGACAGTATTAAAAAGCACCTTTATAATATATATAATATGTGTCTTCATAAATGTACCAGGCACTTTCTATTTGTCTGGATATATGTTCCCTGAACACCCAAAAGAGAATGGGACAGATTTTCTTTCTTTTTCTTTTTCAACGGTTTTTATTGGTATTTATATCACTAAACCATCAGATTAACACAAGACACTGTTAAAAATGAAGATCTTAATACAAATGTCGCACATGTCAGTGGGTATAGTTTAAGTTTGAATATTATTCGACAATGACAGAATACAATGAATAATGTAAAACAATACTAAAACTTGTAGTAACAATAAAATAATATAAATATAAAGAAACGAAAAGCAAATAAAACCAAACAAATCTATGACATGACTCAATAAATCAAAATATGGTAACTGCTTTATCATATACTCTCTTCTATATTTCTCCATACTAAGGGGCAGATTTAAAAAAGATTTAAAAAACCCTCAAATTTGACCCTAGAAGTAAAATCATTCGAATATCGAATTCAAAGGATTTTATCGCAAAATGTTCGAACGAACGATTAAATCCTTCGAATCCAACGATTCGAAAGTTTTTTTGCAATCGAAAGAATGATTTTTATTCGATCAAAAAAAAAAAAAAACCATAGGTTAACATTGCACTTCGGTAGGTTTAAAGTGGCGAAGTATGAAGTCGAAGTTTTTTTTAAAGAGACAGTACTTTGATTATTGAATGGTCGAATAGTCGAACGATTTTTACTTCGAATCGTTCGAATCATTCGATTCGATTGAATTCGATCAAATTTGACCACTTCGTCGAAGTACCCAAAAAAACCTTCGTGCTTAGTAAATCTGCCCCTAAATCTAAATGTAATACTCTCAAAGAGCAGAGATCATTTTTTTTTTACATATTTCAAACATTCATATTGGAGTGATGCCTGTGCATCCAATCAGGAGTCTTATATTGTTGTAATGCATTATAAAAAGAAAAATATAAATCAACGCAGTGAACATGGAGACTGCCATAAAGTCATTAACGAATGTCTCTTTAAAACAAGAATGCTTTTGCTACTATAAAAACAATAGGCAGTATAACATAGAGAAGAAGAAGACTAATTATGACAACAGAACCTTACCAACTAAATATTCAGCCTTCATGTATGTAGTGTGATTTATGTAAATAAAAAGCCTGCCATACAGTTTATTCTGCTGCATTCATGCTTCCTTCAAAGACACCCATTATGTTCCTTGGTTAAGTTGTACGTTCAGTGATTTTGCCATGTCGATTTTCTACACAGGCCCATTCTACAAATAAGTGCATGAATCACCTCCCTACTTAAGAAATATTAAACAAGGAGAGAGGAGAAATGTTTCTACTGTTTTTTTTTATATTAAAGGAACTGCCATTGTTAAGTGAATCTGTTTTCTGCAGGTGGATGACATTGTGTTGGAAAAGGCAGCTGAAAATTTTCCATTCAATCCACCTAAGACAAAGGAAGGCTACTTCTATCGCCAGATCTTTGAAAAGTATTTTCCAGGGCGTGCTGGTTGGCTGACTCATTACTGGATGCCTCGATGGATTAGTGCAACTGACCCCTCTGCCCGCACACTCAAGCATTACAAGCCAGATAGCAATAAATAAGTTCTATTTAGCCATTCCTCTATTTTAATTCTTCAATAAAATATCCGTTGGGATTTTTTCATTGCCCGTTACACTGCCATCCTCCTGTTTATTCAGGAACAACGATTGTTTGCAGATGTTCAACTACTGCACATAACCCATTGGCATGTTCAGAACTTAATCATATTTTCACAGCTGGTAACACGCTACTTAATGGGCAGGTACCTTATTAGAAAGAATTTATAGCATTACTGAGCTGCTTCTTGGCAGGGGTCGCACTGCTTGAAGGACATTAGTGTTACTTTCACAGTGTTGTGGACAAGGTTTGCCTGCTGGTTGATGCTGTCTGTAATACAGTAAATTACAGAAAGTTGGTGTCTACAGATCTAGAATGAGCATTTCTAATGTGAAAGTTACAAGCAAATCTAATTTTATTTTCCATTCTGCACTTGCAGAATAATGCATTAAATTGTAAATGATGTCCATGGTGGGCTGATTTGCTGTTACATGAATTCACACTGAGGCAGATTAAAAGAATTTACTTTTCAGATGCTGAAGAACTACAGTTGCCAACCTCCCTTCTCTAACTGAGCTAATACAGTAATGCTGGGTAATGCTGTCCCTGAACTGTGATAATGTCCCATATTCAGTATAGTGTCTCCTTTATTTGATCAGTTCCTTTTACCTACAGGTGTGTACCCCTGCCCTAATAATGATATATAGGTCTATATCCACTGAATTAACTTTCTTACCGGAGACAAGAATTTGGAAGAAATATGATATTTTCCTTACCTAAATGCTATCCCTCCCCTGAATTCAACCATTATCCAAGTTGAATTCCCACCATCCAGCCTTTCCTTGGGTGAGCATTAATGTTCTAAACCACATGATCATCATTTCTGCTATAATGGAAACTGTAGTCCAAGGTGAACAAAACAGGGTATTCTTCTGAATATAGGAAAATAAATCATACAGCGGTATCAAATTCTTGTCGTGACAATCCAGCTACTGCTTAGTTTGTGAAAGCCGAATAACATAACTGTTAGTGTGGCCTCTTACAGGGTTACTTATGCCATACCACATATAATTAGAATGTGCCACCAAATTGTCCATGCTGATGACATAGACTGCTTCCATGTGTCTACTCATTTTGCAGTTACAGCCCTGTACATATTGGGGATATAACAGCTGCTCAGGATATAACCACAAACTAACCTCCAATTTTCTCCATAAGGTTTCGTGAAGTGCGTGGCTCACTTTGAAATGTGTAATCACAGTGTGATCAATAAGTCAATTCAGGACTCATTTTACAGGCCAACTGTATTCATTTTCAGTGCAAGTGAAATAACACTAAAAACAAAGAAGCATATAGAGCAATGCTTCTTAAACTGTGGGACTGGTACCCATTAAATGGGGATTCCACCTGACAGTCAGATAAGTAAAGGTTGAGGGTCTGTTCTTATTTACTATCTTGGAGATACGCATCCGTGATATAAGTTAAGGGGGGGGGGGCTGATTAAATCAAATGTAAAGATCTAAAAGCATAAAAGAAGAAAAAGGTTAATTTATTTGTAATCAAAAGTAAAGCTGTTCAAAATCACAGGACTATAATGTCACAATAGAAGTGTCTAAGACATCCTCTTACTCTCCACACATTAGATCTTTCATCATTAGTTTTACTTTTTTAAAACTCTAAAGAACTAACCTTTAGAAGGCCAGATTTACCTTATAAGCTGCCATGGACTACTTTTGTTGCGATAAACCTCTTCACTTGCTCATATATCAGCTGGGAAATGTGGCATAGTAGGGGGTCAAGGGGTGCTTGTTGGTTGTGGAGATCATATCCCTACCACCATCTGTAGGTGTATAGCGCTCCAACTTATGGCAGTCCCAAATGCCATTACTGAGGACACATACATTGGCACACTTATGTTAATTAAAACACCAAATACCTTAGGTTACCTTTATTGGAAAACAGAGGAGAATGACTGGACACTGATTCATCAAACACTTATATAAAGGCATCCCCTCAGTGTAATACGGATATCTGAAATTAAGAAATGTTGGCCTGGAACATAGTATTTGTACCTGGAGAGAAAACTGGCTAAAAGATAGACTATAAAGAATGGTGGTAAATGAAACATTTTCTAATTGGACCAGTGTTGTTAGTGGAGTACCACAGGGCTCTGTACTTGGTCCCTTGCTTTTCACCTTGTTTATTAATGACCTGGAGGTGGGCATTGAAAGTACTAAGCAGTGTCATTCTGTGGCTACTAAAGCAAATAAAGTTCTGTCTTGCATAATAAAGGGCATTAACTCAAGGGATGAAAACATAATTATGCCTCTTTATAGGTCCCTGGTAAGGCCTCATCTGGAGTATGCAGTGCAGTTTTGGACTCCAGTCCTTAAGAGGGATATAAATGAGCTGGAGAGAGTGCAGAGATGAGCAACTAAACTGGTTAGGGGGATGGAAGACTTAAATTATGAGGGTTGGGGTTGTTTTCTGGAAAAAATGCGCTTGCGAGGGGACATGATTACACTTTACAAGTACATTAGAGGACATATTAGACAAATAGCAGGGGATCTTTTTACCCATAAAATGGATCACCGTACCAGATGCCACCCCTTCAGACTAGAAGAAAAGAACTTTCATTTGAAGCAACGTAGGGGGTTCTTCACAGTCAGGACAGTGAGGTTGTGATGGCTGATTCAGTTAATGCCTTTAAGAGGGACTTAGATGATTTTTTTGGACAGACATAATATCAAAGGCTATTGTACTACTAAACTCTATAGTTAGTATAGATATGGGTATATATAATTCATGTTGAAAGTATGGTTGGGTGTATGTATGGATGCTGGGTTTTCATTTGGAGGGGTTGAACTTGATGGACTTTGTCTTTTTTCAATCCGATTTAACTATGTAACTATGTAACTATCTGACAAATCCATGTGCATTTATTGAGTAGTTGCAGGGTATCATTGCTATCCACTTAGCTTCTAGTGTTGTGTAAAGGTGCCCATACATGGAGAGATCCGCTCGTTTGGCGATGTCAAACGACGGTCTGTCGGCAGCTTTTATCGGCCCGTGTATGGCCACCTTTAGACTATCACTACTAATTATTAGGACTGTAAGCATCTCTCAGTTGAATGTGACTTGCATGCAGCCACAGAAAACAAGGTGCATCTTCTCAACAACTGGTAAACAGGGAAATTACACTTCCCAGATCTCTTAGCTGAAAGTCACTTATGTACATCACTTTGGTATATTTTACTGTTTGGTTGACTCTTCTAAGTTGATTAATCATGTAGAAAGTCAAATGAATCCCATTAGCCTAATAATGGATGATCTAACACCCAGGCATAATCAAAATCTTTTCACTTCACTGCAAAGACTACTCAAGCCAATGCATATTAAAATTACTTTGAACCTAATTGAATTCATTTTATCAAGAAACAAAGAAAGCTATTAAATTATTAAGAACATTCTGTTTTGAGTAAATAAAAGAAAGTGGGATTCTTTTGAGGCTGATGAAAGTCTCAGAATGAGTGGAGTTTTGATTGAATAAGGTTCTGTCTTTGTGTTCAAATACTTTATACAGTTACAGATACTTTCCTTTTTAGACATGTTTGCAATAACCTCATTATGTGTTTAATTATATTAAGAGGGAGATACCTTCATTATTTGGAAGAAAGTGTCGCACAAAAACCCAACGGTAAACAGAAAATGTAGGAAAGCTTCTAATAAATGCACTTATCAAGGATCCACTAACTGCACAGTTAATACATTTGATTATGAGACTGGGCTGTGAATTTAAATTATTACACCCTTTTTAGGAGGGACAGAGGGGTTAAGGGTGGATGAGTGTGTTTGTATGTAAAGCCTGAATTAAAACCATGCACTAAAGAAATAACCATGGATGGCACTGGTGAGGGTGTAGAATCCCTCTGGGTAGAGATTTTGACTGGGCAAAAGGTTCAAAGAAAATTATCATTGGTGTATGCTATAAACCACCTTGTATAAGTGACGAAAATGAAGCAGCTAGGTCAAGTTATTACAATGGGTGACTTCAATTACCCAATTCCAATTGGTAACTGCAATTATCCAGACATTGACTGGGGTAATGGGGTTGCCAAGGTTTGTAAATATGCTGAATGACAACTTTTTATTCCGGCTTGTTCACGAACTCTTGGACCTTGTAATAACTAATAATACTGAACTCATCTCTAGCATTTGTGTGGGTGAGCATTTAGGGAAAAGTGGAGCATAACATTCTGTTGCAGAAGCAATTCTATAAGGGAGTAACTAAAACTAAACTAAATTTCAGACGTGCAAACTTTGACAGTATAAGGGCATCTCTGCAACATATTAACTGGGAAAGGCTTTTCACAGGGTTAAACACAGAATAAAAATGAGAAGTCTTTAAAATGATGCCTTATAATTATACGTGTCAGTATATTCCCCTTGTGAGCAAGGAACATTGTCGCAAAACAAAACCTTTGTGGTTCAATAGAAATGTTGGTGTTGGGGTGGGTAAGAAAAGACTAGCAAAAAAAACAAGCTTAAATTGAGATGGAAAAGGTTATCGCAGCAAGGAGTAAAACTTATCTAAAATATTTTTTTGAATATTTAAATAGTAAAACATGAAGCAGGAAGGTGGGACCCTTAATATCAGAGGGGGGTCAGTTGTATGATGAGAATAGAAAAGAAGCTAATGATGGTTTCATTCTTAATAGTCCCACTTCTAGTAATACAACTAATGATGCATGGTTCACACATGAGGAAATTCAAAAGAGAGAAGAACATGTTAAGATAAACAAAGATCCGGATGGTATTCACCCCAGGGTAAAAAATTAGCTTAGCTCTGTAATTGACAGACCTCTCAAATTAGGTATGGTGCCGAGAGACTGGCGAATTGCTAATGTGGTGCCACTATTCAAAAAGGGATCCTGTTCTCAGCCTTTAAACTATAGGTGGTTGCTCTGATGTAAGTGGTAGGAAAGCTTTTCAAAGGGGTATTAAGGGATAAGATACTGGACTTCATTACAAATAATAATACTATGAGTTTGTGCCAGCATAGTTTTATGTATGATATACCTTGCCAGTCTGATTTAATTTCTTTTTATGAGAAGGTGAGCAGAGTCCTAGAGTCAAGGTGACTCTGGGATGGCAGTGGATGTGATCTACTTAGACTTTGCTAAAGAATTTTATACAGTGCCACACAGAAGGTTACTGGTTAAAGTAAGGAATGTTGGCCTGGAACATAGTATTTGTACTTGGATAGAAAACTGGCTAAAAGATAGACTACAAAGAGTGGTGATAAATGAAACATTATCTAAGTGCACCAGTGTTGTTAGTGGAGTAACTCAAGGGTCTCTATTTGGTCCCTTGCTTTTCAACTTGATTATTAATGAACTGGTGGTGGGCATTGAAAGTACTGTTTCTATTTTTGCTGATCATACTAAATTTTGCAGAACTGTAGGTTCCATGTGGGATGCTGCCTCTGTGCAGAATGATTTGCTGGGCAGCAAACTAGAAAATAAGGTTCAATGTTGATAAATGCAGGTTATGCACTTTGACAGAAATAATATAAATGCAAGTTATACTAAATGGCAGTGTTTTGGCGGTTTTCTTAATCGAGAAGGATGTAGAGGTTTTTGTAGATAACAAGTTTTTATTTATTTCTGTGGCTACTAAAGCAAATAAAGTACTATTGGTGTAAAAAAAAAAAAAAAAAATAATTATATATAAAGCTCTAAAATATGAAGCTCTTAAATTGTCCTACAGGCGAATCAACACAATTTCATACATAGGATTAAGGGGACAAAGTCAGGAGGCAAAAACTGTGTAAAAAGTATTTGTGCTTAGGCTAACTCCTCTTTTAGTGGGCACATGATGGTGACGTCACAGTCGAATTTGGCGCCAACACTGTATGTTAAATACGATCACACTTGTGTAATGTTTTTTCTTCCTGAGGACGTCTAGAGTTTTTTAGCCGAAACGTCGAGGAAATAAACCACAGCCTTTGCGGCTTTTGAAGGAGAGACCTGTGAGTGCGGTTTTCTTTGATATAGTATATGATAATTATTTATATATATAGCAACGTTAAGCAGGGAAGCTGGAAGCTATAGTGGCCCTTTAACAGCTTTAACAATTCCAATGAAGAAGTTTCTTTTTGCAAATGAAAATAATTTTAAACTAAATAAAATCCCTAAAATCAGGGATGGGATATCTGTGACCTTACAGATATTTTGAAGTACATTTTCTAGTACCTCTTGGAAGCATTTGGCTAAGAGATGTAGTTAAACAATAACGATGGAATGGAATGTTGTAACCCATTGAAAATTTTGAAATAGAATAGAAAATGGAGCAATTATTACAGAAACAATTAAAGTGCATTGTGTACCAGTTATAATCTCCTTAAACTACCGTACAGTCCCTGACTTGCTGTTGTCTTTACCTTGTTAATGTTATCATTTATGTAAAAACATCAAAGGAATAATAGAACAGTTGCTTGTAAATGCATTTTTATTGCAGGAAAGCATCAAGGACAATAACATCTGAACAAAAGAATTTGAAAGAAGGTAGAAGGGGAATTCAGAATACAGAAGCCTGATCTCTGCAGACTGAAGACATACGTTCTGTGGCCTGTAGGTGGCAGTGATAACTAACTACTAGCAAGAATAAATATAGCTGACTTGTTACTGGATGCTTTTCGTGTTTGAGATGGATTTTTAGATCGCTCTGTCCTTTCGCTCCTTTGATTGAGTAATTATGGACATTATGGAAATTAAGTTAAAAAAACAAAAAGTAGAGTATTTAGGCAGACCAGCTATTCTCATTGAATTAATTAGGATATTTAGCCTGCCTTCAAATGACAAAGCTTAATTTGTGCATGCAGAGAGTTGTACAACTCCATGTGACATGTATTAATAGTAAGTGATGAGGACCAAATAGATGAGGCTATTTTTGGTCTCATGAAGGCATTTTTGTGAGGCAATAAAAATGTCTTAAAGGGAATATGCACTAATATAAGTAAAGAAAAGCAGCACTCTAAAAAGATCTCAAAAAGAAAACGTATATGGTGAGGTTCACATTCAATTAGGGTGGATGTTGCTACCTTTTTGGACTTGTTTAGTTGCTCTTTTGGGTAGATAGCAATTTCCCTGTTTTTAGATCAAGGAAACAGATAAACAGGGCCACTCACTTCCTTGTAAAATAAACATATGAGAACTGACCACTAATTATAGCGGATCTATAGATGCCATACAAAATGCAGTGCTTGTATTATTATTATGTGGTAAAACTGTAGAGCTATCTCTGCTCTGATAATAGTATGGTTGTGGTTATATAGTAAGTCACCAGCCTGACGCTACTAAGACTTTTGGAGTTTGGATGTATTAGCAGAAGTGAAATTAAGCTGTTCATCATTTGCAGGTAGACAATGAATGACTCATTACTATAAGTAGATTTTACAGCACATTCAGAGCACATTTGTACTGAAACAAAAAACCCTTGTGACTCCTAAATCACCCAAGGTCTAATTAACTAACAGGTCTAAAGCTAGCATTGATGTCATTTGTCATTTCAGTAAGTTGACTCTCTTAACTGGTTTTCTTTAGACTGTTTCTATATGTCTTTTTAGAGCTTCAAACAGGGGAGGTTATGCTGATCCGTCGACTGATCCCATGAAATCTAAGTACAGGTATGGGACCTGCTATATTTCCGTAATTTGGCCCTTAAGTCTACTAGAAAATCATTTAAAAATGAAATAAACCCATTGGCTGGTTTTGCTTCCAATAAGGATTAATTATATTTTAGTTTGGCTCAAGTACAAGGTACTGTTTTATTATTACAGAGAAAAAGGAAATCTTTTAAAAATTTGGATTAATTAGATAAAATGGAGCCAATAGGGCTGATTCGGCAAATTTTTGCCAGCATCTGTTTCACACCCATCGCAACTCTTTGCCAGGAGCAAATGCGCTCCGACTACACCAATTCACTAATATGCAGAGTTTCGTCCTGGGCGCCGAACGATGGCGACTTTTTTTTTTAAAGTTGTATGGACGTCTTTATGTTAAATGTTGGTGCAAATACTTAAAAATTCCACTTTTAAAAACATATGTCCAGGGAACCTTAATAAAGACAATAGAGTTATTATAATGCCCTACACATGAGCCCACTGTAAACTTAATGTTCCATATGTTAGCAAATGTATGGGGAAAACCGGTTACCCAAAAAAATTTAAAGTTAGGACTTTTGTAGGCAATCCCGCTTCAAAAAAGGAAAAGTCGCCAGGGTTTTTTTGAATTTAGATTCATTTTCAGCACACAGGATATGATGTAAGTGACAGAAGATTGAGGAAGTTCTAAATACTTTATAGCACATCACCTGGTCTGAACGTTTTGTAAAAATTAGTTAATTATAACTAAAGTGAGAGCGAAAAGTTGCCTGGCAAAGTTAGCGAAGTGGTGGATGCGCCTGTTAGTAAATCATTGATGTCCCTGCGGGTGTCAAAGCTAGAGAATTGTCGCTAGCGTTAGCCACTTCGCACCTTAGTAAATCTGCCCCTATGGGAGTAGGCCTTTTTGTAGGTCAGAGCTTTCTGGATAATGGGTTTCCGGAGAATGGATCCCATACCTGTATATGTTGCTTTCTTGTATATTATCATTATAAACATAGCTAGATATTACAATTCTGAAAAAGAATGAGGTCTCGTATCGTAATACTGGTTCACCTGTTTGGTGAAGCTGCCTGTCTCTCATATTGGAAGGTTACTTTCTGTAGAAGGTAGCTAAAGTGTTGAACAGCTGTTCTTCCTCAAAATAAGCATGATGGCATATTAATTGCTAAATAAACCAAAGAATGGCTGCTACTTTCTGTGCTCTTGAATCCAATTAAAATGGAAACGAAGCACAAACTAAGCCCAAATTATGGCTGAATGTTTGAGCATATCCACAAAATTAATTCTGCCATTTTTATCCCTTATTCCCTCAGGAACTTTACTTTGTTTTTAGATTTTCTCTTTGTGGTTATCTGTAGCAATTAAGATTTCATGAAAAATAGAGCCATGAACCTCTTCATAAACCAGGGGATTTTGAATCTGACCTTTCATCTTGCTCTCTTACTGTTGAGATTGCTGATTGATAGAATGCTAATCATTCTAAACGTTGGGGTCCCAAGGGCTCCCTTATTTTTACCGTATGTGTTTAGGACTGCCAGTTAAAGGATCTCTAGTTTTGAAAATTGGCTACATAGGAAGACATTACCCTTACAGGTTTGGTTTATCTTTTGTAGTATGTTATAGAATGGCTAATTCTAAGCAACTTTTCGTTTTGGTCTTCATTGTTTTTTCAATAATATTAATTTATTTTTAATTTGATCGGAGCACTTTGTATAGCCACTTAGCAATTAATATTTATTGAACTCGTTTATTTATCTGGTAAAAAGCTTCCTTTGGCACTTGCAACTAATCCCACTTATTCATGGTTAATGGGAAAGATCAGATGCGCTCACAAATTAGCGTGACCTGGTCCGCCCTCTACTTAATCAATTAGACCTGAGTGTGTGATAATATGCTTCCTTTACAAACATCATTAAACAGTCTTAGCAGACAAACAGGGCAACTAAGAGAACACCATTCTCTATGCATACATCACAGTTAAGTGTATTCCTACAAATGATAATGAATGTTTAAATACAAAAGGCATTAGCACTAGCATTGTAATCTACAGTCTGTGTCTTCAGCCTTCTTACATCTACGTTGCTGTTTTCGAAATTGTAGGCCATAAGAGATTCCAGTATTAACAAATAATGTTAATATTTTAGGTTTTCTGCCTCTTTTACAGTACAGGTATGGCATCTATTATCCAGAAAGCTCCAAATTAGAAGGCCATTTTAATCAATTAATTTACATTTTGAAAAATGGCTTCCCTTTGCTTTGTAATAATAAAACAGTACCTTGTACTTAATCCCAACTAAGATATAATTAATCCTTATTGGAAGCAAAACCAGCCTGTTGGGTTTCATTAATGATTTGTGATTCCAAATTACAGAAAGATCCCTTATTTGAAAAACCCCAGGTCCCAAGCACTCTGGATAACTGGTCTCATACCTGTACAATAAATGGGTGAAGAATCCACTATAAAGATAAATAGAACCTTAACTATAAGTAAATAAATTATTAGCAGTGACGCCACACATCATATGTGTTATTTTCACTTTATGTAGGTTCATTGTGCCCAGTCAGAATTCCTGTTTTCCATTTGTATTTTTTTTCTACGTTTTTTAGTAGCTGAAACTGTTTAGAAAGCGAATCTTTCAAAATGACTGTTGCACATCTGTCCGTGAAACAAGCTTACAGGCCTCAAGTGGCAGTCACATGCATTTCCAATGAACTCTGTATTATTAAAATACCTACACCTGCAGATGTGCAAGTTAGGGAGCCAGTGCAGGCAGCAACGGTGTATATCGCAGCCAGACACTAGACGCAAGTTCTTTTAGAATGAGCATTAAGGAACATTTCTATATGATTCTGACTGCTGATCTCATACCTTAGTTCTACTAGAAAACCATTTAAACATTAAATAAACCCAATAGGCTGGTTCTGCTTCCAATAATGATTAATAATATCTTAGTTTGTTTGGATAACGTACAAGCTACTGTTTTGTTATTACAGAGAAAAAGAAAATCATTTTTTAAAAGTTGGATTATTGTCATAAAATGGAGCAAATTTTAAAGGGTAAAGTGACTAACATGGGCAGAAATTCGTCAATGTGACGTCATTTTGGTACTTCACCGATTTACTAACGATTTACTACTAATGGCATAACTTTGCTAGCAGAGGAGATAGACTCTAGCGGTACTTTGCACTCTAAACCGTCAATTTTGCGTTCTGGCGAATGGACATGACTACGCAAATTCACGCAAAGATGTGGATTTTACTGAACGTTACCTCTTGCGCCAGACTTGCCTTCGCCACCTCAGACCAGGCAAAGTGCAATAGAGTAGATAGGACTTCCTCAAAAAATACTTAAAAAAATTGCTAAGTCCCGAAAAACGCTAGCGTCTTTTCCTTTTTTCAGTGTGATAGGCTGCAAAAGAGTGCAATATTTTTATGGGGTAACCTGATTCTCCCCTACATTTCCTAACATATGGCACATAAACTATACACTGGGCTCATGTGTAGGGCAATATAACAACTCTATTTTATTAAGGTTTCCCAGGCTTGTGTAGTGTAATGTATTTGCTGCAACATATACGTCCATTCAACGTTAACTTCCCGCCATATGCAAATTAGGCAACGCTAGCGCAACTTCCCAGCATTTGGCGCCCTGGACGCAACTTTGGATTTTAGTGAATTAGCGTTGTCCTGGCGAATATACGCCTGGTGAAGTGTTGCGCTGTGAGCGAAGCCGTCGCTGGCGGAGGTTAGTGAATTTGCGGATAGAGAACAAAAAGAAAGGGAGTGCTACTGCTCACCGCGTATCCTAACCAGGTGCTCTGTCAAACAGTGTCCCCACTGCCAACATCCAATGACTCAAAACAGGCAGACGGCACTTCTGGAATAGGTTTTATTGGGGTTGCTGCTATAAAACCTAACGCGTTTCGGGAGTAAATCCCTTAATCATAGGCCTAACGCGTTAGGTTTTACAGCAGCAACCCCAATAAAACCTATTCCAGAAGTGCCGTCTGCCTGTTTTGAGTCATTAGTGAATTTGCCTCTAAGGGAGACAGCATTTCCGTAATTCTGAGTTTTCTGGATAACAGGTTTCCGGATAACGGATCCCATACCTGTATAACTGGTTAGTAACTCATATTATTAACACATTATTCGTAATAACATTATGCAATATCATTATTGTTATATAATATCTGTCTGTAAAAAAAAACCCAGCATAATTGAATTATAAATGCATGTTATTGTATAATCCCATTTTTAGATATGCATTTCTTTCTCTTTTCTTGAACTTTTTTTGCAATACAAAAGTGAAAAAGAAATTCTTATTTTCCTGTGTCATATCATGATTGGGAGATGTCACTTGGGTATTGTGGGGGAGAAGGCTGAGAGATATAAGAAATTAGACTGTAATATCAAAGAAAAGATTTCACTAATGGATTTTAATGCGCCTTAGTTGCTACTCATTAACTTAGAGAAGCTGTCCCGTATTCCATATAATGTGTTTCATCAATGAGAAAGGGAGGCAAGGGGAAATAGGAATTCTGAGATTTGCATTAGATGCTTTCAAGAAAAAAAAAAACAGCAATGTGTCATATTTAATCAGTTCAGTCATTTCTTTGAAAATGATGAGAATACAGAAGTATAATGTAGTATGCCAGTGATCATGCTGTGCGTATCATTACATCTGATAGTTACAAATATCTCACTATACATTATTAATAGCCACTGTTAACATGCTCTTAGGACACCCTTCAGTTTCCTTGTCAAAGTCAGAACAAAATGTTTTTGGGTTTTTTTTTGTTGCTGATGTTGCTTTTATACTGAACAAAATAGTTTAAAAACACAGAAATTTTAGAAAATACGAAAATGCAAAGTCAAATATGTTCATCAAATGCTTTCAGAGCTGGAACTAGGGGTAGACAGCAGAGACACTTGTCTATAGTGCAATTGTGGGGGCACAACTGGCAAACTACTTCTGCCTGCCACTGCCCTTGCCATTTGTCCACTTGATATAAAATATAAATATATATATTATATAATATACAGAGGTGTAACTATACTGTTCCGGGGCCCCCCCCCTGCGACGAAAATTTGCCAGCGACGGCTTCACAGTCGAAAATTCGCTCAGACAACGCTAATTTAATAAAATGCAAAGTTGCGTTCCAGGCGCCGAACGCTGGCGAATTTTCGCTATCATTACTTCGGCAATGTGAGCAAATCAAAGTGAAGATGCGCTAGTGTTCAATTCTGCCTAGTGCAACTTCGTTAGAGGTCTTCGCTCAGGCTAATTTGCATATGACGGGAAATTTAAAGTTGGATGGACATATATGTTGCAGCAAATACATTACGTTACACAAGCCTGGGAACCTTAATAAATAAAATGGAGTTGTTATAATGCCCTACACATTACCCCACTGTATAGTTAATGTCCCATATGTTAGAAAATGTATGGGGGAACCCAGTTACCCAAAAAAATGTTAAGGACTTAATCACTCTGAAAAAAAGAAAAGACGCCATAGTTTTTTTGAAACTTTTTCAGCTAAAAAATATGATGTAATTAACAGAAGAATGAGGAAGATCTAAGCACTCCATTGCACTTTGCCTGGTCTGAGCTGGTGAAGGCAAGTCTGGCGAAAGAGGTAACGTTCAGTAAAATCCGCATCTTTGAATTTGTGGAGTAACGTCCATTCGCCAGAGCGAAAATTCGCCAGCGATAGAGTGTGAATCACCTCTAGCATCTATCTTCTTCGCTAGCGAAGTGACGCTCGTGCCTGTTAGTAAATCGGTGAAGTCCCTGAAAACGTTAATGCTGGCGAATCTTCGCCAGTGTTAGTCACTTCGTTCTTAAGTAAATTTACCCCTTGGTGCGCACCCCTACCTACCTGCCTGCTGCTCCCCTACTGCTCACACCCCTCCCTCTCACATGCGTGTGCCCACTGCACATTTTTAGCAGTGGTCATGCCAATTTTTCCAAGATGAGATCTCTGTTTTGGAGGAAGTTGACCACGTGGTCCGGGTCCCCCCACAACTGCACCAATGAGATGCACCTAATTTGGCTGAATATGAGCTATTTTTATCAAGATTCAGATTTGGCTGAATCCAGCACCAAATGTGGTGCTTACCTAGTTTTTTCAGCATTAGATTTGACTAGAATCCAGTTGATTTGACTTATTTCTATAGATATACCATGCCCTGGATGAATGAGAACTATCTATCTATCTATCTATCTATCTATCTATCTATCTATCTATCTATCATCTATTGTTCAATAAAATACATAAGATCCACTGGTGCTTGAGTTAACTTTTTGACTTAAGTGTAAAGTGTTGTAGTTGACCTTTCCTTCAACACTGCTGTGAAAATGCTTCCTCCTTGAATTTTGTACTATTATGGACATATCAGGGCAAGAAGAGAATAAGTATAATTTCTTCAGGGGCTGCACATTGGCTCTTCTGCTAACCTGACACTTGCTCCAACAGTGTTTTTTTCCTTTATTATCCCATGCCAGACTGCATGAAAGCTTATTAAGAACACAGAACATTTCTTCCATATATGTAGGTGTGTCTGTGTGTGGGAGAGCAGTCATGTTGATCACACAGGCAGCTTTTGAAGCATCCTCTTTAATGAGACTTTCCTTTATTCATCTACGGAGAATATCTTGGCTGTAGAAAGCTATAGGAAAATTCAGACAGACATACATCAATGAATTAATACAAATGTCCCACTTCTGTATTTTCTATTCAATGGACAAGAATGTGTATTCACACACAGAGTATGTTTAACTTTTAAATTAACTAATATATATATAACTTGGTCAGTACACATGGAACAATAAAGCAAATGGAAGGCCCTTTGTGTTGGGAAAATGACCTAGTTATAAGTCTCCTTATAGGAGGTATGGTTGTGCCACGTCTTTAGCTCAGAGTTCTTTTTCAATGTTCATATTTCCTACACAATGTAGTAGAACAGAATGTCACATTTGACATTAAATATCAAACTCCCAGAATTTTTCCATCTATCAATCACTGGGGAGGGAATACAGAATGGCCTCATACCTTGAAACTCTATAGAACCCCAAAGAAAGACAGATCCTGAGTTACAGACTAAGTGCCTACAGCTTGGAGATTGAACTGGGATGACACAGACAGACCTACAGGCCCAGGGAGAGCAAACTGTGCCAACGCTGTGACCAGGAGGCAGTGGAAGATGAGGCCCACTTCCTGTTACAGAGCCCCAAATACTCATCACAGAGGAACACCCACTTTTAGAGATTCTCCCATCACAGACTTCATTTCCATAAAAGAAGAGAGGAAATGCTGCTGACAGTAACAATAGCTGCACAATATCTAAGAGACTGTCATAGACTGAGAGAGATAGGACTTTCCCCTGCCATAAGCTGCCCCCCTAACCCCACCAATTTCACCCCTCTACTTACTTTGGCAATGCTAAATGTATTTGGTCCTGCCAATAAAGCTGATTTGATTTGAGAGAGAGAGGGTGAGAAAGAGATAGATATATTGATAAATAAATATGAATGTAGACATACAGACAGTTCGCAGAGAGAGAGAGAGAGAGAGAGAGAGAGAGAGAGAGAGAGAGAGAGAGAGAGAGAGAGTAGATAGATAGATAGATAGATAGATATTTATCCAGACAGACAGTTAACAGAAAGAGAGAGATAGATAGATGGATAGATAGATAGATGATAGATAGATAGATGATAGATAGATAGATAGATAGATATGAATCTAGACATACAAACTGATAGATGATAGAGGAAGAGAAAGCTCAGCTGGATATTAGCTGGATATAGCAGATAGTTACTACTGTACCTACCAACCTTTACTTTTCAGCATACCCCCCTGCTATTCACTAACTCCCTTCTTGCCTTCTTGTTGTATATTGTACTGAATTTCTTTGCCAAATATCCTTGTTCACTATTATTAAGGGAGGGGTAAATTGTAATTTCATTGTATATTATAGTATAAGGAAATCTAACATTACCAAAGGGAAATCTTTAATGATTTGCAGATTTTATTTGGTTTTTCATTATCTCCATCTTCATCCCTCCTCCTTCAAGTGTCAATACACAGCTTTCCATCTTCTCCCCACAAGGCTGGTCTATATTTCTGGCATGATTACAAACCAAGAACAAACATAGTTGATCTTTTAGATTGTAAGCTCTAATGACTAAGGCCATCTTTATCAGTATGTTTATACAATCTGTATTTTGGTTTGTGTGCTATTGCGCAATGCTTTGGAATATGTTGGTTCTATATAAATACTTAATACTAACAATCTGCTCAAAGCCTTATTTTAAGGGTATTTTAAGAGTTCTTTGGATTCTGCTGTGAGAGACTTATCCGTTTCTCTATTTCAATTTCTCTTCAAAGTAGTTTTTGTCATTTCTGCAGTGTTGCAACACTATAGAAAAACTCCTTCTGGGTAGTGGAATTCCGTAATCTAGATTATTTTTTTTATCATTTTTTCATGCCCAATGGTCCCCCGATGAATCATCCCCATTGCTGTATTCCCATACTTATTATATGAATAGTTGACTCCTGGCATTAACCGGTAGCTCCTTCAACTTCATTGAGATAAAGATTTGTATGATTCATTGTTGGCGACAAAGGGCTACCCCTTTTAATTTTCTATAGGAAGAGAAGAAAGGGATTCATCAGTTTAGAGTGCAAAGACTCATAAATGACGTCACGTCTCATAAATTGCACGGAGTCATGTCGATCAGCGGGTCACCTCCATGGGAAGTGTCACTTCATGTTTCTGAGGCAAAAAAAAGGGAGGTAGGATTAAAGGACAAGAAGGGAACCCTTTAAATTCTGTAATGGAATATTGATAGGAAATACTGCTGGGGAATATACGTCATATTGTTTCCCCTGCTTCATATGGTAAATAGACTGAGTGCAGTAATTAGATTTAGGAGCACGAAGCTCCTCTGGACCTGCCCATCTCCACTTATATATAGTGGAGAGCTCTCCAGAGTGTATTCAGATAGAAACTGTATTCACATGCACACGAGCCTGGGTGGGTGACAGAAGAACAGCCTCTTCTACTGAGTACAGTAAGTGCATAGAGCATGTCATTCAGGATTCTTAAACTGCTTGATCTCACAAACAAATTTGCAGGATATGTAAGATTTGGGGAAAACTGAATTCAACTGCTGTCTGTTATTTATTTAGACTGTTTCTTATACACCATGTATTCATTTCTTTTCTTCTGTTATGTCTGTTATTTTATATTTAATAGAAAGTAATTTTCTACCTTTTTTTCTTTCTGTTGCAGAAATACAGATCCACACAGCTGTGCTGCTTCTAAATATTGTTACTGATCCTTGTGCACTTAAGTGTCTTCTCCGCACCTGCCTCTGAAACCGTGCAAGGCAATTTATTGCAGCCTCTTACAGTGAATATAGGGTGCCATGAAAATCCTCGTAGCTTTTGCTGTGATTCTTCTGATTTCGGCACAAGTCTTTGCGGCAGAAATTGGATTAAATGAAGACAGTGACTGGCCTTACAGTGACCAAATTCAGGTGAGATGCTCATTAATACGGACAAGGCAGCTTAAAATGCTGAAGCAGACTTTTTGATGATTGTATTTGTAGTCAGAACTACACATGTATAGATGTAAACCTTACAGGTAGAATATATGTGTAAAGAGAGAGAACACAGAGATAGAGATTTTTGCAAACTTGTGCCATCAGCAATGTAAAGTCTATAAGTAAACTCCATGAAGTGACCTGACTGCTTCTGCTTCCTTTCCATACTTTTTTCTACAATGTAAATCCATTGCTTTTGTATTAAAGTAGAGCAAAAGTGAGAGCAGGAATATATTTACATGTAAATGGCAGTGGTTTTACTTTTACAGAACCAAACATTAATACAATGTTCATTAAAATGAATTAAATGCGTTTATCTCCTATCCTATTTCCCCTTTTCCTGCAACGTGTCATTTAGCAGAGAGCGCAGAAAATATGCCAACAATAAAGTCAGTAACAGAATTTACCACAGCTTCCAAACTTGATTTGGAAATGTGACATACAGTAGAATAAGTCTAAATCTTTGATAGCTGTGCAGCCAGAAAGCTATTGATCCGATCTTTTGTGTTGCTTAGATGTAAGAAGTATATGTGCTGTTTAAGAATTGTATTCTGATTAGGATACAATTACCTGTCACTGCCAAACAGCGACTTTCCCCAAATAAATGGACGATTTCCTATATCAAAATACAAAATATATAAATTTACATCACACCTTTTAATCATTTAAACTTCACTGACACCATGTGTACAAATAACTTGAAGAACTGGCAAACAACGTGAATTATTAATGCTGGGGAGTCCCAGATTGCTGCTGTTATTGCCTGTTGCAAATGAACAATGGTTTTTCCCTGGTGGCTGAGTGTTAAGATGAGTTTTCATAATGATCTCTGGGTTAAGGTAATTGTAGAGTGTCTTCCTCTCCTGCTCTAGATAATTGGTGCATTTACACAATGATCAACTGCTTTCCTCTAGTATGACTTTAGCCAGTGAAAAGCATATTTTGGGAAATCTGAGACTATCACTAAAGTATTGCTATTCCTCTATTTCCCAGGATGTATAAATATTTCAGCACAGGGGGAGACTTGGACACACTGCATTTGCTTCCTTTGCTTTTGACTTGCTCCTTTGGTGGTTAACTCCCCGTGGGGCATATTTATGAACGTGCTGCTTAGCACATCTGAGATCCGTAAACACAGTCCTAATCTATATGCCATAAATCAGCAAAACCTGTTTGGCATAAAGCAGGTCTCCAGGGCACGGAGAAGAAAATTTCTCCAGTGTCCTGTGAGTTAAATCATCTTTTTGGAGAAAGAAATCTCAGCATTGTCCCAATCACTTTAACATTTACTGTGAAAACCATGTAAGAAAACCTAATACTGTCCTAATAGAAGTATAACACGGGTTGCTTAGAAAAGTGGAAATCAATTATACGTAACACATTTATTAGTATCTCTTTAAGCTTTATGTTCTCGCTTTAGAACTCAGCGAACACAGCACTGAGGATAACGGTGTTTATTATATTTAACCATAAATATTATACCTTAGCCTATTTATTCTAAAATAAGTCAGGAATTTGATTTATCCTACCATTCAGACACATCGGGGCTGGTTCACTATGGGTCGAATATCGAGGGTTAATTAACCCTCGATATTCGACTAGGAATTGAAATCCTTCGACTTCGAATATCGAAGTCGAAGGATTTAGCGCAGAAAATTCGATCGAACGATCGAAGGATAATTCCTTCGATCGAACGATAAAATCCTTCGAATTGAACGATTCGAAGGATTTTAATCCAACGATCGAAGGAATATCCTTCGATCAAAAAAAGTTAGGCATGCCTATGGGGACCTTCCCCATAGGCTAACATTGACTTCGGTAGCTTTTAGATGGCGAACTAGGGGGTCGAAGTTTTTTTTAATGAGACAGTACTTCGACTATCGAATGGTCGAACGATTTTTAGTTTGAATCCTTCGATTCGAAGTCGTAGTCGTAGTCGAAGGTCGAAGTAGCCCATTCGATGGTCGAAGTAGCCCAAAAAAACCTTCGAAATTCGAAGTTTTTTTACTTCGAATCCTTCACTCAAAGTTAGTGAATCAGCCCCTTATTGGCAGCACTTTCATTATGGCAAAGGCTTTATTATTTGTGCTCAAAAATATCATGACAAACATATACATGTAACCTTTATTTTATACTGATATTAAGGGGCAGATTTATCAAAGTGTGAGTTTAAAGCTTAATAAAGTAAAAACTCACCCACTTTCTGTTTATCAATAGATTGTGGGTGAGTTTTTATTTATTGAGCTCTAAATTAATCTGCCCCCAAGTAGTTAAAGGCGAAATATTGCCAATTTATTTAAATGATCTAATTTTTCCTGTCGGCTACCTCACATACTTGTATGAATATCTGTATGTAGTTACCCATTGCTGACATATTGTTTGCTATTGGGATGTTCTATGTAATATAGTCCATAGATTTCATGAACAGTGCCCTCTTATGACCTCACTAGAATATATGATTTTAGCACCTCTAAGTGATAAGATGCTTAAAAGGAAAAGATACAATATATACTATACTTTCTAAACTGTCAGTCTGGATTCTTCCCATGAGGAGCAGTGCATGAGGTGGGCACAGACTGAAGTCCAGCTAGGTGGGATTTGGGGCTTATTTATAATTCTGGATGTTCCTTGCAGCTCAGTCTAAAATCTAGTTGAGATTGGGGGGCAAACACTTCTTTGTTTTCCTCGATATTCCTGGATTTACAGCAGGATGACAATTATAGGATTAAACTTGTTAAGAATGATGAGATGCTGGCCAAAAAGGTGGGCTTGAACCCAAAAATGTGTTGTTTTAAAAATATAATACTGAAGGAAGAATTAGGACCACATACTGTATGGCACTTATTGACATTTACTTTTTTTTCACCAGTTGGTCACCTTGCACCTAATACTTTAGAAAATAAAGCAAGCTAATCTGTTCCATAGAATGGTCCCCTAATTAGGCACAAAAAATATTCACTATTTTCCAACAGTTTTCATTAAAACAATAGAGTTTGGAAAAAGCACATAGTGGGAAATGTTTCCAGCATAAGGCAGTTGAGCTGTGTTTAGCCCCAGCAGTCTGTTGAACAAGAAGCAGATGTTTGTCAATACCCAGAGAACAAAACATAGATGTGGACTATTAAATATTTCAGGTTGGGCATTGAGAAGTGCTAATATTTGCATGCTGCAGCTTAGAGACACAAGCTATATTTAGGAAGTTTTTGTATCATAACAATGGAAAGAAATTCCATGTAGAACATAAGGTAAACTTGGAATTGTTAAAGATATCAATACCTATTGTTGATGATACGATTGGATATATAATTCATTTAGTTTTGTTCCATTTCTACTCAAGGCTGAAGGCAATGTAAGAAGGTAGGGGCTCCATCTGAACATACAATGCATTTGTGGGCTGCGCACCCCTACATCTCATAAGGGCTCCTATAGTGCCTGGGGGGCAGGGAAAATACCCATTCTGACCAAACCTATGAACATCCCTGTTCATTTTTCTTTATTTAACATCATTTCTTATACTGTGCTAAAATAAAATATATTGCAGTCCTTAACAGAAAAAAATTGTATTAAGGTAATAGGTCATACACCAGTACTCACTGGAACCCCATATATACAACCTTTTAATCATTTATAATAGTGAAAATGTAATTTATTCAACAGTATTATATTTGCATGCAATATTTAGCAATTCTATGCAAAGCATTGCCCATATCATATTTGATACCTTATTGCAGTATCTTCCACTTGCTCACAGAGCTCATTTATTTCCCATACTTCAACCTTTTTATATATGGTGGATACAAGAAAAGGATCTGCTACAAGGGATTGTGCAGCTATTACTGAACTATAACTCACAGAATGTCCCAATAGCATATCCATGATTTAGGGTCATTTGTGTTGTCTTGGAAAGGAAAAAAAACATATTTTACTTCATTTTTATTAGGTTGTATTATCTTGCTTGGAATAGAACCATATAGTCTCGATAATTGACAGTATTACATTCTATAATGGCTATGCCACCTGGATACCACTATTGACGGTGAGAGGTGATCACAATGCCAGCAAACATGAAGGAACTAGGTGTGGCATAAGCATCACCATTCCTATAGAATGCAACAGTTGAAGGCATTTTGATGACTATTTCCCCCTAAAAACCTTCAACCACAAGCAGCTTCTTCCCATTGAGGGTTGCACTATGAAGTGGCATTGGCAAAAAATCTACTTGATCTTATGTTAGAGACTGCACCCATCCCTCATTCACTACTACAATAGAACAAATAACTTGAGGTATATAAAAGCATTTTTTCTTGCCATCAAGCTTATGTGTGCCATTTTCCCTATGGCTGGTGCGCATTTTAATCGAAAGCATGCTGAAGTATACTAGGTGACCCCTTCCGTCTCACAGCAGTAGAAGTACATGTGTTCCAGTTGTGAGCAAGAAGGGTTCCCACAAAAGCCTTCAATCACCATTTGGAAATCACCATTAATAAACAAATCAATTGCACAGGAGCCATTCGCTCCTTATAATAAATATGGTGAGTAAATGCTCTAAATTAATGCCAATACCTAACAACTGGCATGTCTAGTTGTCTGTCAAGTGTCTTCCTATGAGGTGAGAGTCACAACTAAATTGTGTGTCATTCCCTTGTCTTTTATCACAATTTGGGGCATTTTATCAACTTCTTGTGACCAATGGAATAATATGTCAGCCAACATACTTTGTCTCCTATTGCCCTTAAAGTTTAAACATTTTAGCACCTTATATTATTGCCTTTTACCAAAGTCAAACAATAGCCTAAGAAATATGACAATCGCCATAGTTACTGCATATAATGGTGATTATTGCTTCAAAATATGGTATATTGGGACAAATTTTGCTGAATAATAATACTGCAGTTATAATATGAATGGGTTGACTGGGACAGTCTGTGTTTTGTTCCCCTATGGCTTATTTTGTTTGTGTTTCCTACTTAAGCCCAATTAGTGTCAGTTAGTCAAATGGTTGCCTTAATTGATCTACAGTAGGGATAGTTTTATGGCCTTGCATCAAGGCCTGGATTCCTCAATTGCTTGCATAATGCAATTGCTCCCTTTAAGGACAACAATTTTGTACAATATAGGTCTTGATGGACACTTTTCTCCATGATGCCAGTTTTCTGAATCCAACTTAAGACATTTCAAAGTCTAATTTCATGTAATATAAATTCAGATAATGCTATGGGGATGTAGATAAGATGTATGGTTATTCTTTTTGTCTTGTTAGCTGGAGTTCTCCTGGGGCCACTTTACAATGCTTAGCTGATGTTTCAACTGAAGTTTGACCTTGGAGAAATCTTATTAATATATTGAATAATATATTGATATCCTATATAGTGACTGCTGCACTCGTTTGGACAAAACTGTTTCCAGACTGCCCACTCTGGGATACAAAATGCTTTGTGCAAAAACCTATAGGAAGTTGTATAGTTCCTGTATAGGAAGCCTAATATTATTTATGTACATACCCACAAAGACATATTGAGTGTGAAAGGCCATAAGTCTTATATTGATGTGTTTGTGGTGCCCATTAAGGGGGTTATTTATCAAAGGTTGAATTTTAAAGCTTTGTGAGCTTTTTTAGACCTTGAATGAGCTCGAATGAACTCACAACTCGAATGATTTCTAATTTAAGAAAAAACTTGACTGCAAGAAGCTTGAATCACTGAATTTGGGGTTAGCAACCAGAAAGCTCTAATTGAGTTTTCGGCAAAAAAAACTGAAAACTGAAGTTTTCGAGCGAAATCCACTGAAAAAAACTCGAACATCATGGCTATTAACATCTTCAAATGATTCAAGGGACCTCTGAGTTTTTAATGAAAAATACCCTCAAAAACTTTAATTTTTCGTTGGAAAAAAACCTCAACCTTTAATAAATCTGCCCCTAAATGTTCAAATATTTGTCGTTTTCATTACCTCTAGTATTCTATTTACATAGAGATTAGTCTCTTTCTGGTACAAACAGCATTGCATTTTGGTTAACTTTTTCTCCCATGGCACCTAGCATGGACCACTGCCTACAATTTAGTTGCAGTTGACTCTTGAACTGCAATCCCTATAGTGCTGCCAAACTGGATACATGTAGGAACCAGCATTTAAGTTTATCAATTTGCACTGTAAAGTTTAATCCAGGCTAGTTTGACCCTAGGAAAATGCTTTGCATCACCCAAGTTATTCTTGTGGAGACCTTCTCCATGTTCACCATTAATTAGGATGGATGGGCTTTTCTTGCCATAAGCTGTGGTCTTGGCACTGCAGTACCCCTTGGGTAAGACAAGGGAGCAGTTTAATGGCGAATAAATGACTTTATCCTTACAGCATAAGATGACAGGGTACTTTAAGGCACAACATGGTTGTTTTACCTTATGGAATATTGCTACTGGTAGTACACTGTCATTTAAATTGTATAGCCTTGCACGTATGCATATGAAATATGGTGCAACTGGCGAAAAGTTTTTAACTAATCAATTATATTCAATAACATTCTGACTTCTAGAAACTCTGTGTGGTTTTTCTGTTAAGAATATTGTGTTGCCGGGACAATGTTACCCAGCTTTATGGTCACAAAGTCACCTTGGGATAATCTCATCAATTATCCCAAGAGTGGCTCAATTGAGCGTGTTGTCATTGACAAAACTATTTATCAGAGCTCAAATAAGCCAATAGGACTTATAGATAAATTACGTTAACATGATAAAGGTAATTGCTGTCTCTACAGTAAATCAATTTAAATTCCCAACAAGATATACTAACAAGGGAAATTATAAGCAGTTCACTTTTTTTCAGACACATTTCAGTGTTTTGAATTTTTGCAATCTACATTATTCTTGTACTTTCAGTTTTATTGAATTTCTAAAACTTTTAAGTCATTATTTTGAAGAACCCAGAGGAAACTATAATCAATTGCTTGTCCATATTTAAGCCTTATTTACTCCAACTCATCCATTCTGCGTGTAATAACATTACTGATTTCCAGCCATATGTTTGACCTGTTTTAGTTTTTGTGGATGGACTTTAATAACGAATTACCTTCAGGACTCATTTCAACTCTGAATCTAATTTGACTTAATGAATCTTGCTCTATTTGGGCAGCGAAGGGTGATATAAAAGAAATAAATGATCTCACAAAAAGGAACTGCAGGCAAGTTTTTTGAAAGATGCATGTGAGTGTTTAAAGGAAAGGGATCCCTATGAGACAAAAAAGCACTGATACATTTTAAAAGGCATTATCAACAAAAAGAACTCCTGAGATATCAGAGATTGAGGTAGCAGAGCAATACTATATGATTTGCTACACATGAGAGTAGGGACTTCTATTATAAATGTAGCATCTTGGTAAAGCAATAAAGCATTCAACAGTTCTAACAACCAATGAGTGATTGTATATCTTATAACCATCATAAATTTAGGTATGCAATAATGACACAAGGTTGTAAGGAGAAATATAATTCTGTAGAGCAAGGGTTTTTAATGGCTTTTGAGAGTATAGGCATCTACAAGTGAGTTTCAGGAATTGCATTTTTTTTAGATCCAATTTAGGAAAGATCAATTTAGCAAAACAGCCTAAATTAACACTGGGAAGGACAACCATTGACTTTCTGAGTGTTGCTAAACTACAACCCCCCAAAGACTGCCAGGAGGGCAACAGCATTAACAGATTTCCATATCATAGGTGTAAAGTATAGCTTTAAATGAACTTAGATTATCTTGAAAAAAATATAACTGAAAAGAAGACTAGGGAATGTATTCCCATAATGAACCAATCCTAATTCATCTAATACTGCTGGAGCTGTGTCAATAATCTAATGCCTTTCAGGGGACACCAATTCATTTTGCAGGAATCTATATAGGAACTAAAGAAGGGTGCATTTATATTTGAATAAAACCTCATTACTTATTCACCACACATACTTGTCCTGTTAATGATTTTTAAATATAGTAATGACCCTCCTGACTAATACTGCCAATCTATTTCTTACAGCCTCTGGGTATCTCTAAAGAGCAATTTCTATAAGTGTTTATCAGTTGTCCCTGCCTCAAAGACACAATCAGTTTGTTTAGCAGGCTGAGAATATTGATGTTAGGGTGTTGGGAACTGTAATATTCTATGTGTGCTGCTTGGGATGCAATCATATAGCAACATTACACATCACAAGGGAATAGGACTACTGTATTAAGGGATATGCTATTACAATAGGGTTATAATGTTTGCTTTCTGATATATTAAATACTGAGCTAAAGAAAAATTATATAGTCTTCAATAAATAAATATTAGCTGCATAATACAGCAATCAGTATGGGGACCTTGCAGTTGTATAGCCTTTTATTTGATGTATTTGAAGTGTATCTATGATATTGTTGTCTAGCTAGAACCTTAGATACAGTATAATTGTATTGTATAAGTGTGATTGTTGGATGGTTAATCTGCATACTGAGGCTTTTTTGTACCACTATAACTCTTCTCAACCCTTTTTTTCTTAATCACACAAACTAAGAAGGGCACAGCAAATAAGCACAGCAAAGCCCTTATTTATGCTTTCCCTTTCTACTTCCAGTTTCTTTCCATTCTTCTGTCTTTCATCTCCTCCCCTCATCTCTCTGCTTCTTCCACCCTTTTCTCTCTAACATTTTTTCTCATGATCTTAGCTTTCTTTTCTGTGTTTCCCCTTTTTTGTTTATGCATGTTTTTCACATCCCTCTCATTCCATTTCCCACACCTCATATTCTGCTGTTCCTTTTATCTTCTTTTTGATTTTGGCCTCATTTTTCTTTTTTCCCTTTTCCCCGTTTTTTTTTTTTTAAGTTTTTTGCTTTTATAGTTCCAATCCTCCTTTTTCCACCTATTATATAAGGGATTGTACAATACTCGAATGCTTTATTTATCAGTAGGTCCTTCCAGCTGACAAAAGGGAACCCATTCTGATTAGAAGGAAGGAGGTTCTGTCTAAATATTTTTTTACAGTGAGAGCTGTGAAGATGTGGAATTCTCTCCCTGAATCAGTCGTACAGGCTGATACATTAGATAGCTTTAAGAAGGAGTGGGATGGCTTTTTAGCAAGTGAGGGATTACAGGGTTATGGAAGATAGCTCATAGTCCAAGTTGATCCAAGGACTGGTCTGATTGCCATTTTGGAGGCAAATTACCCCCCTCTGAGGCAAATTGGTGAGGCTTCAAATGGGTTTTTTAGCTTTTCTCTGGATCAACTAGCAGTTCGGTAGGTTATATATAGACTTAAAAGGTTGAACTTGATGGACGTGTGTCTTTTTTCTACCTAACTAACTATGTTAGTAAATATTTTTGGCCAGATATTCATTTATGCCATTCTTTTCTTTCTGTGTCCCCAATTTGGTCTTAACTTTCACCACTAATTTTGTTTTTTAATTTGCACCCCCCAAAACTCTTCCCCTTCTATTACTTCTATTTATTTTCCTCTTTCATAGTTTTACCTTCGACAATGGTAGTATCAATATACATGACTACGACAGATAACTTGCATAGAGATCAACAAATAAGGGAACCACAAGGGTATTGGATGAGTTTGACAGCTGTGTGTACAGTCCCCACTCAACACACTTCTTTGCAGTAGTAGGAGTGATTTCCCTTAGACATCATATTAGAACAATCAAAAGATAAGGCAAATTATTTGGCCACAGAAGCCACACCTGCAGGTTGGATGTGGCCTGCACCCTGCTAGATGGACATCCCTAATCTATGAATGGCACAGATATACTTGTAACTGGATTTGTTGTTGATAAATTTTTTATGTGATGGGATTGAAATGACAACAGGTGTAAAATATATTTTTGAGAAAAATCATCAGCACATCCAATGTTGTAAAAGCAATCAGCTTTAGATATAAAATGTTATTCTATCTAAATATGACATTTTTATGTTGTGGTGATAATACCAGGTAACGCCTAAACTACCCCGTTAAAGGATTATAATATAGCGAAATATCACGCTAAATGACATTACTGCATATTATATAACTGGTATCTTCATCTATTTAATACTAGCGGTGGGAAAAAATATAAAACGGATCGTTTATGATATGGGATGAAGAAAATAAACCATTGTATTTTAAAGTTATTTAAACTTTTCAGAAACTTCTGAAGTTTCTCATGGGCTGCTCTGCTGTAGATATGGAGTGGGCTCAAATAAATGTACAGTGACCCATTAGAATCTATTAAGTACCGCAGTGCATGGTGCATCATGTAAAACCTGATATACATCTCTTCACATGTCATTCATTATTCCCCAGAAAACTTCACTGCAGAATCCCGACCTCTAAAAACTCTCTCTGAGTCATGAGGTCAATTTACCATTATATGACTCTAAAACACATTATACCATGGCTTAAATAGTCCCTCCATACATCAGTCAGTTAGAGAACATAAACGTTATTCAACTCAGTTAAGCTCAAACATGAAGTGGTTTGTAGTTCCAAATTATAAATTATAATATTTTTTGAAAATGTATTCATGAGCTCCCTAATGCATAATGTGACTTTGAATTCATTACTTATGCTGACTTCTGCTGACAGCAGATTACATAATATGATATTTAGATGGTAGCGTGATGGTTCTTAACATTCGAACTGAGGAGACATTTCAAATTCAGGAGTAATTTAATAGAAGTCATGAATGTAGAAACCATAAAAAAACAAGGAGTTGCAGTTTATTGGCCCGTGCATGCTGCCAAACTGATGGCTTACCCAACAGATGTCTATAGGGCATGTCAGCAAATCCCATCAGGTGAGGACTCAATTTTGATATGCTCCTCGCCCAACTATTCTGCATAGACACCCATTAAAATTCTTATTTTTGCCTAGGGTGTAAATCATTGGATTAGAGCCCAAATTGGGTAAAAAAAATCTGCATAACAAATCCTCAGGTGCCCAGCTAAAGGTTTCCGATTAGGTTTGGCCAAATGCTAAGGACTGGGTTGCCCAACCCTGCAAAAAAATTCAAACAAATCCTGGATTTGGTGCATTGAAGTCAATACAAATTTAGGCAACAAACAATGTCTTCAAAGAAAATGGTGTAAAAGGCAGTGCAGTTTCACTCTTTTCATGCCAGCATTTTACATTCGGCTGCACATTAACATAAAATAATTACCTGTGATTTTACACAGCTTTCCATGATTTTAAATTGGTGCTGCAAATTGGATTCTAATGACAGTTTTTGTACACTGTTTTCTAAATATACTCCTTAGTGTAGTTTTCCATTAGACATGTATTTTCTCAGTGCAGTAGCCAAAAGCTTTGTGCCTTTTAGAACAACATGTACAGCAGAGGTGAATCCAACATGAGCTAAGTTAAGAGATGAATGATAAATGAAACTTTGCCACCACATGGCCCAATTAAGGAATGATTATACTTCTCCATCTCTTTTGTTTCTCATGCAAAAATAAGTACAAAATAGGAACATATGAAGCTATTCATGACTAGGGGCACAGTGGTTACTATTTACAGTCTGACAACAGAATTAAACAAACAATAACAATAATTCAATGCCAAACATGCAGCAGATTAAATGAGCAGCCAGTAGATGTGCTGAAAGTGGCAACTAATTGCTGAAACCATTCAGGACTTCACTACCTGATTGCAATAGATGGAAAGTTTGTATGCCCTTAACATGAATGTATAAATGATATAAATATATTACTAATTAAAAGTGTTTTACAACATCTTTCTCGCTTTAGCAAGGGGAAAAACAACTTCTCGCTGGTGGATCCAGGACTTTAGGGCTTTTTTTGAGTTTTTTTTTTGAATTCTTAAATGTGGATCTTCAGCAATAAGATGGGTATGAGTAGATTTGGCCTAATGCTACCATATGATATGCCCTTAATCAGAACGGGTCTGTAAGTACCCACCTATAACCTGTCCTGCGGTTTAACAAGAGAAACTTTGTTATTGGTTATCCCCTCTTTCACTGAGCAATGTTTGTGAATAGTAGATGTGATTTTGCTTCAATTGTTACTGCTCCTTGGCAAACTTAGTGCCTTTTTACATATAGGGGTAAAAAATAAGACTTTTATTCCTCAACATCTTTTATATTTAATATAGCTGTGCAATGGTAACATATTTTTCATACCATAGGAGGAAATACAAGGGCCCGTAATCGAAAGAATTCTGCAAAGAATTGCAAGGAAACCCAGACCTGACCAGTTCTATGGCTTAATGGGGAAACGGAATAACGGTATGGACCTTACATCTTTTGGCTTACAACACTGTTTTTGACGTATTATTATGTTAAGCTGATTAAAAAAATGGTCCAGACTTGTTATTCAACCAATATACCTAACCTATCTAGTTGGGTTATCTGCAGTGATGGGCCTTATGGCTCTCTTCCTGCAAACACCTAGTCTGCTTCTCGCAGGAGCAAGCTACAACCAATAGAAACATAATGGTCCACATAGTTGCTAATGTCTCAGAGCTATGGTCTTAATGGAAACACGTCTCATGAAATTAAAATTTCATGCATGGCTAGATCATTATGGCTGGGTCCAGCAATAAGGAAAATATGATGAAAAGATTTACACATTACTTTGAAGAAGCCATTTGCTTAACTTGCACTGCAATTAGGAATGCATGATGAAATACTTTTAATGAAGGGCTCATGGGAACATGTTGTTCTGCTGTATGCTTCTTTAGCATCATTTTAAACATGTCACTACAGTTATTCTGATATACCTTAGTATATTCTACAAACTTTCTAGCAATTTATTTATTTGAAACTAAGAAATTCTTTTTTTTTCTCCCGTTTTAGGATTGGGTCAAATTTCTCGCAAACGTAAGTTGAACGGCACGTCCGGTTTGTGATGATACATGTTCTATACAATATGGTGCACAGTACTGAGAACTGTAAATTTTTTTGTTTATCAAAACTGTATGTTGCAGTGCATTTGTTACGGTACTTTGTTTCTGCTTTGCATCAATTTTCCATCCATCCATTCTCACATTTTATTGCTCTAGATATTTCTGCCTGCTCTTCTGCTGTCCATTTTTAGACCAATATCACTGAAAAAAAAGAGAAATTTTATTTTCCAATATCAAAAGACTACACAGCTTTTACAATTTTTAATAAGGTTCTGCAAATATGGCCCATGCCATCCCACAGGGAACCCCAATTGCTAGAACACAGGCACGCAGACTTTGAATCAGAAAATGGTAGTTTGAGTTAAACAAAAGGAAACATAATTAAAGGGTAATTAAAGCAGGGTCTTGAAGAATAGAAGGGTCATGTAATAGTCATGAAGGGAAGCATGTACAGTAGATAAAGTACCTCCACTAGTGGTAATATTCTAAATTTATGCATGACTATTTGAAAAGAGGGGCTAAACAGAAGAAGAACAGGGATAACAAGAAAAAACTTACTTCTTTGGTGGATACTTAATTCACTTGCCACCTGTACTTCAAAGATCCAGTCTTTGGTGCTAAACCAAATGTTCTCATGGACTTTATTCATTCCATAGTGCAATTGTTATATGCTACTGAACACTGCCTCTGAGCACTAATTCACCCTTGGGGCTATTAGACATATTACTTGTGTAGAAGGACACACACACAACCCCCCATAGGCTAAATCACGAAGTTCCATAGAAATGCCTGGCATACATCGTGTTCATTGTGAGTGGGCATTTCACTTTTGTTTTCTTATTCCAGGATTTGGTCAAATATCTCGCAAACGTAAGTTGAAATTAACTAAGTAGAGTATTAAAAAAAAGGAAAATGTAATAATTTGTCAAATGATAAAGAGTAATTGACTATTACATTTTGTATGGGTTTTGTTTAGACATGGTAGAACCTCTTGGCGTGATTTTAAATAAAGCATAGTTGCAATGCAAGAATTGCAAAATCAAAGCCATAAAGCTGATGAGAACTTTATCATAGTCATCTGTCCAGTAACTGAAGGGCTGCAAAACGGATATGTCTATTATACAACTTGAATAGACTAAGGAGTATTTTTATCAAAGAGTGAAGTTAGAGGTCTCCACAATTCTCTAGAGTGAAATTCTCCATTCATTTCTATGGGATTTTTAAAAGAGTATTTATCAATGGGTGAAAGTGACAGTTCATCCTTTGATAAATACGCCTTTCAAAATCCCATAAAAATGAATGGAGAGTTGGCGCAATTTCACTCTTGAGGACTTTGTTGATCTCTAACTTCACTCTTTGATAAATATACCCCAAAGAGTGATGCAACAATGAGCTCTAAATTACATCTCCCTAAAGAATAAAGCATAAGACATGTGTTTGCTAAATAGAGTTTTCTCTTAGTTTAGTTGCCAACTGATATCTAAGAGAGAAGGAAAATAATAAAAAAAATCTGTAGGCCAACAGACTGAATTTATGCCAAATTAAATTATCCATATCTTCATAATGACCTTGAATACAGTACTAGTAACCTTTAATGACTGTGAGTTAACACTTATGGAATAAATGTATATAAATGCTACATTATGTCCTAGGAATACTACTTTATATTTCTTATACCCCTCTCTTTCTAATTTTTTTTGCCTTTGTTTATTGAAAATTGACAAAAATCTCAAATAAGGAGATAGAAAAAAAAATATTGGTAGGGTTACTGAATAACATGAATAAAAAAATCTGGAAACAAAAAGGAGAAAACTAACAATAACATTTATAGCAACCAAAAAGTCAATGGCTTTTACTGGTCTAGTTAAATAACTAATACCCCAGTATGTCAGTGATATATATATACCTGAAAGCCAAATCATTCTCTTTCTTATAATGAAACATTATATTTTGATAAGGACTCTTCAAATAGCATATTTCATTAAAACAACCCAGATCCATGGAGTAATTGTCTGTCTACAACTCAGATGAGATACTACTAAAATGCTAATTCCATATTCTGAGATCTGATAACGATACTATGATTGTGAACAGAGGTGTTCTTATTAGACTTAAAGAACAATGACACAATAAAAAAACTTTAGGGTGATTGTTCCATTTCCCGGTGCCCAAGTGCACAACCCTTAATGCTACTTAACAAGCACCCGGACAAAAATTAGGCACAGCAGAACCCTGTCTCTACCAGTACCCCATTGTGGGCTGTACCCCTAACACCCCTAACATGTGCACCTAAATGATGAGCAAGTTAGGGGATGGGTAAGGGACGAGAGGGGGTGCCTTCCCCTCCTGCCCATTTGAAGACTTTTTCTGAGCAATTAAAATGACACAATAATGCAGTGTCTTCTCCCATATTAAGTTTTGTTTTCTAGATCTCAGCACCATGAATATAGTGTTGGTTATATTATCTATGTTGTTACCAAATGGATAGTGTAGTGTCATTCAACTGCACTTACAGAATGAGAATAGTCTACAGAGCAATGATTTGCTTACTTATCAATACAATTATTTTGTAAATAATGGAGCATTTGATGGATGAATGTATTTTCTCAGAAATATTTCAAATGCATTGGGATAAAGAGCATTATCCTGTTATTGGATTGTTTCGCAGAAATGTAAGTGACTTTCCTGCACCTGTGTATTAGTATTTAATCATACAATAGCTGCGTACTTGCCAGGTAAGATGGTCACATGTGATATTTTAAAGCTGTAGGATAAGTAATAAAATGATAAATGTTGAATGGCAATGAAACAGCACCCATCAAATCTATATTTTTTCAGGGTATAAATCAGGTTCCTTTTTTGGACTTATGGGCAAAAGATCTTTAGACTCTGGTATGTATTCCCCTTGTATGTGAGAAGATAATCTGTATATGCCAAAGTCTTGTGACGTAGCACATTAAAAGGGGAAGTTAATGTAAAAATGAACTTTTTATTATCTTGTTATTTGCCTAAGTGACTTTGCAACTGGTCTTTATTCTAATCAATGTCCCTTTCTAATTTCTTTTACTCTACAACTTGAAATTGAACAATATCAGGGGCATAGGCGCAGTGACTATTGTGACCAGAAAGCAGACTGAGACTAGATTTTCACTGCTTCTCATAATATTTTATTACTTTCATTTCTGTTTAGGCCCTTCCAGCCAAACAACTTAGTCTGTGACCAAATAGCCAAACTTGGGAACTCTATAATGGATAGTTTGGGCAAAGCATATACCACTTGCAAACTGTCTGCTCCATACTAAAAGTTTGTTTTTAACTGGACTTTCTTTTTAATGTGAGGTTTGTTTTTCTTAAATTGTTTTAGTTATGAGATTCTTTATTCCCCAAACAGAACTAAGAAATTGGTGCAAATATATTAATTCATTTACAGTATTACATAGAGATTACAAAGGTGGGGATCACCATGTTAAAACGGTCCATTCCCCTATAACACTGATCGATCTGGTTCATGAGAGATTGGCAAGGTAATTGCTTGGTGCCAGGAGGTGGCTAAGAAGAGATGCCCTAAAGAGGATACCCATGCCACTTTTAATACTTATAACCCTAGTGTCTCCCTTTTTCCTATCTGACCTTACATTTACTCATTGTTTATATTACTGGCCAGCCGGAGTGGAGTAGAATTACCTGTTTTAATATGGTGATCCCTGCCTTTGTGATCTGTATGTAATAAATATGCAGTATGTACTGTATACCTATTTGATATCAAGGAATTGTTTCACACCATGTTCTTAGTTTTAGTATTTATTCCCATGTGTCCAGAGGTTTGTAATGTGTTTGGTACTTTGGATGTGACCCTTTGTATCAGTGATACCCTTTGTGATTGTTTGCTATTTATCTCCATAATTTCTATATCTCCCCAAGAGATTGGGGTTACAAGGATGGTCTCTACACATCAGGCTGACACTTGTGCTAAATTATAGCAAGCAATAAGCAGTTAGTGTATAAAGTGCTCTTTGAATTGGTTGGTTATGTATTACCAAATATAAGTATTAAGGAACAAGGGGCCGTGTGGTTTAAATGGTTAAAATAAGTAGACAAAAGCCACTGCAATGCTTTTCATTCATTTTTGTGCCATTTCAACCAGGCTTGGCACCCAGTTTAAAGGGGTTTTCGCAGCAACAAAAATGCTCTATTACACACATAAGGGGGCACAAACGAACACACCTGCAAGCTTGGGTACTCTAAAATGGGCATATTGACATAATTCATTAAGGTGCTTGCCTCAGTGTGTGCTCCTGCACTTCTGCGTGGTTGCCAATGCATCCATCCTGCCTTTTCTGATGAATGGTGCACAGCTGTTCTAAGTGACACTTGGGAACCCTGGAGCTACTGTCATCCTGAATCTAGTGGTACACCTAGTAGGCCACATAAACAGGCAAACCAGACTTGTACCTGGTGAATGCGATGCAAACACCATTTTAAACATGTGCTTCAGAGAGCAACATCCACTCCTAGGTGTAACTTGCACCCACTTTGTGTCAAAATGCAATTTCAGTTGCATCCATATTCAAGTATCAGGCGCAGCTGAGGTAGGCACAACTCGAAGCATTGCCACGGTTACTCTGATATTAAAAACATGGAGATTTGCATTCAAAATTGCACTGTGCACACGTAAATGAAATAAATAAATTGTTCCCAATAAAATTTGGGAACAAACATGGCATGAAAATCCCTTTTGCCTTTTTCTCAAATGATTCTGAACAATCTCTTTTTGAATTTATTACCAAAATAACTCCTATTAAGCATCCTATTTATATGCCTATACAAGTCAGAGGTGTCGTTCGATAGCATACACATCAATCTTTCATTGCACAACCTAAAGCAGTCCCCAACCATTTGAAGAAATGACACCGCACAGTGGCGCTTTCATTTGCCTAGGATTGTATGGGGTCAGAATTTCTAATAGCTGGAAATCTCAAAATGCAAAGTAAAATGAGATTTAAAGTGGATTAAAAACTATACATTAGTATCTATTTCTATGTAAAATATAAATTGTTTTACATATTATAGTATATATTTGTTTTTCATGTGAGTGCAGCTATGGGTTGAAGAAAGAGACCTATCAATTGAGACCTTTTGATTGGATGTACAACATAAGAGCTTTTTTTATGCCATGCAGGCAACATGCCACCCTTCTCTGATCAGACAGACAAACAGACCATTCCATTTCACATTATTTGTGTCTGAAAGGCATAATTAGCCCTCACAGACAATAAAAGCAATTACAATTGGAGCTGATTACCGTGACATGAAATATGCCTGAAAAACATGATGTCCCTCGTATTGGATCTGTCTATTATTCAAGAGTAGGTGACCCATTTCTATGCAAAGCAAAGTATGGGGAATAAGAGACCCAAGCCTGACAACATTAAAAAAAATATAGAATTCACGTCATATGTTGCGTAATTAACAGCCCCTTGAGTGCATTCTTTTAACTTTCATCATTCTGTGAACTAATATGCAAATGAGTGGAAAGAGAGAGCTGAATTGCTGCAGGCACCAGAATTGCTGAGACAGCAGAAAAAAGGCAGATTCGAGATATTTGAAGCTGTGACTTGGTAGGAGACAAGTAGAGTTTGGAATTGCTCCGTTTTAAAACAGGATGATTTAATTATTAACTTCATACAGCATATATCATATCCATTATAATTCATGTCCATCTACAACCTCAGTGTCCATATGATTTTGAATGTACATTCACACATCAAGGTCCCAAAACACCATAGGAGTCATTTACGACCACAAATGCAGTGTGCTAAATGCAAGCACGCTACTATGTTTTATTTCTACCCATATTGCAACATTTTTTCACATTATCCCAGTTTTACTCTACAAGGAGTTGCATTTGGTGCAATTGCATTAAATCATCAAAATGCACACAATTGCACTTTTTGCAACAATGCGAATTGGGCACAATTACATTGAAAATGTTCACTGTTTAATGAACTCAATGACTCCATATGCCTCTATACAGGGACTCCCATATATTTGGTAAATAGCTGAAGATGGTTGCTCTGTATTGTGTCTCCCTATCCACTGGTGTTGTGTTTCCGTGTCTCCGTTAGCCTGTACTCTTATATTACATCAGGCACGTTTTGGGACTTAGGGTATCACAGTTAGGGATGTAGCGAACTGCCGAGTATGTGTTCGCGAACGCCGTTCGCGAACACCGGCAAAAAATGCGAACAGTTCGCGAACAGTTCGCGAACAGTTCGCGAACTTCGAACATCCGAAAATCGTTCGATTCGAACGATCGAAGGATTTTAATCGTTCGATCAAACGATTTTCGTTCGAATCGAACGATCGAAGCCATTCGATCGAATGATTTCATTCAATCCAATGGCTTCGATCGTTCGATTCGAACGACAATCGTTCGATTTTAGCGATCGAATGGTCGAATGGTCGAACGATTTTGACGCGAACGCCTATTGGCGAACGTCGCGCGACGTTCGCGAACTTGCGGCGGACGCGAACAGTCGAAGTTCGCGCGAACTAGTTCGCCGGCGAACAGTTCGCTACATCCCTAATCACAGTAAACCTGTACAAACATCTGGGTGTTTCTAGAATAGGTTAATTGTGTTGGAATTCTGTATTGCCATCACTGGAACTCAAATTACAAAAGAAATCTCCAAGTAGGAGGTTTGCGGAGCTTTTAAAGCAGACCTGTCACCCAAACATAAAAAAGCTGTATAATGAAAGTCCTTTGCAAGTTTAACATGAAGTCCAGATTCTTTTTTTCATTAATACATCTATACCTGTTATAAATATGTTTAAATAACTGAGCTGTCAACCATATATTGCCTGCCCTGCCATTATGCCTGAGGCATAGAGGTGGGGCAGTCAGTAACTTTCACTTTCCATTCAACACTTCCTAGATGTTATTTTTTCTTAGGGTCACTGGTCCCCTTTAACATCTCAGACTCCTATGGTAGTATTCTTTTACATTACTGAAAGTAATACTTTTCTGTCGGTAATAGCTTGAGCGGGCTTGAAATATCTCTTCATTTCGGTTACAGCCACCTACCTCTACAAGATGCTGCACATTTATATCAGCATCTCCACATCAAATGCGATTTTTGCCGCTTTCCCTCTAAATTGATGGCACTGAGCTGCACTAATCTGAGCACAACATGCACGGCTGATTTTAAAATGCATTTTCTCATATGTGCAGCTGTTATTCTGTCAGATTATGTGTTAGAAAAACTCTTGGTGGGTTGTTGAAAGCCAATTTTTACATCTTATTTCTTATATATGTTTTTACAAAATCGGAAATGTAAGAACTTGAAAAATAGGGCAATAAATATGCCACTTCAATGACTGTTTCTCAAGAGGAATAAAATGCCATGGTTCTTACTGTTATTCCCATGACAAGGATCAAAATGTGTCTTATTATACACTGTCTTATAACATTCCATTAGATCTGTGGGTTACTACTAGTTATGCCCAAGCATACTGCCCTTTATTGAAGAAGGTCTTATTTCTTCTTCTGTGTTCTCCCACCACAATCCTTGTCTCCATTCTCTTCTTCTTCTCATTGAACTGTTTTCTTTTTACTATTTTCCATATAGATATATCCATGAATATATGTCATAACATGTTGGTAGCTGTTTATATGGTGCAAATTAAAGGGGACAACTTAGACTGCGGTATATACATATAAGATGAGAATCTGCTAATCCATCTGGCAGATAGTTATCTTGAGGTCTAATTAGATTTTCACAAATGTCTCCTATTTACAGTATGTCATTTCCACAGGAGTAAGGGAGACATAGTCCAGCTGTCAGAATAACATGTGCAACAGAAGCAGTTTACACGCACAGCAATTTATATATCAAATATAATAAATACAAAAACAATACAGAATGCTATAGTGGTGATAATTAACAAAGATAACTGGAGTGGAGTAGATATATTCTGTTCTGCAATGGCTAAACCTTATAGGTTTAGGCTTGTCCATATAAGAATACCATGGTCCATGGTCCGATTGCACCTGCCTTTGCTGCACTAGCAATAGCTCCACTCATGAATCTTGCAATGTCTAAAAACATTTTCTTATGTGTCCTATTTATCCACACTAACACTAAAGGGCCTATTTACTAATATTCAAATGGCTATCATTTTCTCAAATCAAATTTTTTCTCTACAAATTTGTGTTTTTTTTTTAAATTTCTCTAAAACAGTTTAAAAATCAGGAAAACCTGGGGGTCGAGGTCCTATAGAAGTCATTGGGAGCTGCACTGCTCCCATAGGACTTTTTTTAACCATTCAGACTTTTAGAGGTTTTTGGATTTTTTTTGAAAATGTCAGAAAAACTCAAGATTTTTGGAGGTTTTTGAATTTTTTTAGTGCATCGTTCAACATTTTTGCTGTGCGTACGTTTTTTATTCCGATCTTTTAATAAATTTCATGGCATTCGTGTTTTTTTACAAAAAATTTGTTTATGCGTGATTTCAAAAACCTCTAAAGTCAACAAAATGAGAATGTTGATAAATGGGCCTCCCCATTTCAAAAATATGTCAAGATTCAATTTGAAAATGAAAGCAGAAATATTTTTACATTAAAATATCTTACAATACCATTTCATTCATTTTCCCTACAGGATCTTCAGAAAGAAACTCACTACTGAATTATTATGATACCAGAAGAAAATGAGACTTCCTCCCACTTCCCACTACTATTTGTTAATCTTCATTCATTGACCTGGAAGATGAAGTGTAATATGTTAATATCCAGTAACACGAATACCTATTTATTTTAAGACTTGATTGTTTTAGCTTCTATATTCAATAAAGCTATTATTTTTAATAGTGTGGCAAGGATACTTGTTATCTATGTGTGCTGTTATCCTTCAGTTAAGACTTTTTAATGGACGAAAATAAAGAACAGGAATGACAAGTAGAGACATGAGAATGGCCTGTTCACGATATGCGACACTAAACCGAAACATCACTTTCATATATTTAAAGCAGTGAACAACAACAATGTGGAGTGCAATGTGGAGTCCAATGTTTCCATGTTTCCAAGAGCTCTTGTATCTTTGTTAATGAGAATAAACCAGTATCATTGCAGCATGTTTTTTTTTATGTGAATCCAAAGTCTTCATTTCACAGTATAGATTTTTTTCTGATAGTGGCACTTTGAATAAAAAAAATTGAGATTTTGCAACATTTCTCTGTGTCAGTAGCATATTCATTGTACAGTTGTTATAGTCAATGTTGGATGGAACCATGAGACAGGTGTAGACTTTGGCATGGCTCATGTTGCAGAACCTCATCTACATAGCTATACTGGTAGTCCTGCTATAGCTACTGTATAGGGTCACCTTTCCCTGAGATACTCATCCGAACAGCTTCTTCAGCTCAACTGACTGAGACAAAATAAACTTTAAAATCACAAAGTAATTATTAAGAAATAACTTACCTAAACTCTGCTTGCGCTCCTCTTCAGAAAACGATAGGGCGATCCATCGTGTGGGGCTTGATTTCTCTTCCCTGCCTTCCTTGGGAGATAGCCAGGGAAGCCTTTTCTGAAGAGGAGCAGAAGCGGAGTTTCGTTAAGTTATTTCTTAATAAAGGTTTTTGCGATTTTAAAGGTTTTTTTTTCTATGTATACTAACCAATTTTTAAAAAAATCTTTTTGATGTTACTGGTCTCTTAACTGTGATGGAATTACCAAGGTTTCATGAAACTCAAATCGGATGAGTAGTGAAACGCCTCCAATGATTAGTCAGCAAGTCCAGTTGCTCTAGATTTAATTCTACTATATATTCCTATACCTCCTACAGAATCTCCCTTTGGAAAGTAAGTTTGCTGTGACTAAAAGTAAATACAGCTTATACTTCCTGCAATAAGTTCAGATTAAATGAAAAACATTTACAATTAATTATACCTTAAAGCCTTTAAAACTTTCAGTGGTGCATTATACATACACATATTCAGGAGCTGGCACCAAAAGTCCAACCTGAAACTCTACATGTAACCAATCATCTAGAAATGGTGCCAGTTTGGAAAAGTGTGTTTTGCACACATGTTTACATCAGTGTTGCTCACTAAGTTTCCAGTATACCCGTGGTTTGACTGGCTGCTGGGGCACCAGGAGAAAACTCAGTGGGCCTGTCTCTGTTGGGCCTGACTGACCTGGTGGTGTTTTGTAGGTGCATCGGTGGAGCACTAGGAGGCCAAAATGGGTGGGTGATAACCTGCTGCTGTAATAATTATCTGTGCTGGCAGCAGTAATCATTGTAGCGTGTGGGCTGATGTGCAGGAACGGTGGGCCCTTAGCTAGATAGGCAAGGGTGTGACAAGAGTGGTGGGGGCACTTTCCTCAGGTTTTCTGGCAGGCCCTGCTTCCCCCAGGCCAACACTGAGTATAGTTCAGGAGCATCTCATTGGGAAAGGCACTTATTGCATTCAGAGTTTAGTAAATAACTCCCTTAATCTTGTGCTTCAAAAATATACTGTATAGCCACTAAATATATATATATATATATATATATATATATATATATATATATATATATATATATATAAATATATATATATATATATACATTTTTTGTCCGGCGGAGAACGGTCGTTTGGTCGATTGGTCAGGTTTGATTTTGACCCGACCGATCCCGCCGGAGCCCATGGCACATCGTAATCTGATTGTTCGGCCATACGGCCGAACGATCAGATTACCCCCGATATAGCCATGCCTTTTAATAGTATATCGGGGAAAGATCCAACATTGCCAAACGAGCGGATCTTTGCATCTATGGCCACCTTTACACTTTCAGAAGTCTGATTAGCAATGTGTGGCACATGATCCCAGGTCTCTGTATCACTGGCCTAGCTGGGTAATGCGAAATTGAACAGCACCATCAACTCTTGAAGTATTTAAAAAGCCTTTATTTATGCTTTTGTGGGCATCACCCCAACGTTTCAGGCCATGCGGCCTTTTATCACTGGCCTAGCTGGATCACAGCCCATCCCTTCTCTCTGCAATATTTGTTTTAATTGGTCTAGTGCAGTTACTGGTTACAGGTCTCGTATCTGTGGACGACAGAAGAAATGGAACAAATTTGATTATTTAAAAACTGCTCTATTAAATATGAGCCTTAATAAGATGATACAGGTATAGAATTTATTATCCACAAACCCACATTTCAGAAAGCTTCAAAATATGTAATTGCTATTTATCTAAAAAAAAATCAATTCTTCAATTTTTTAATGGCATTACCTTTTCTTTGTGATAACGAGACACTATCCTGTACTTGATGATAACCAAGCTGCACAAACCCATATGGATGACAAAACATTCCTATTTTATGTTTTTATTACACTTAAGGCACTCCCAATTACACACAGACCCCATCTGGAAACCCCAAGCACTGCTTATAATAGACCCATACCTGTATCAAAATGGTGAAAATCTAAAATTGCAAATCAGGAAAATGTACAATATATACATATTTTTAAAATATGCTGACTAGACTGACTTTCCTGCATCACACTAAAGTTATTACTGAACAAATACACAAAATTTGTAAAAATGTTGGTATCTGAAGTCCATTCTAGTGATTGGGAATGCACATGCAGAAAAAATAATCACTTCCTTAGACTTGTCTCTTGAATAACCGCTAGGTTAAAATATTCTAAAACCTTTTATTTTTCCTGTGATATGAAATTAATCGACCTCCACTGTTCAAGTATGCAACCTGCAGCAATTGTTAGTGATGAACATTTTCTATTCAATTTGATCTCAAATCCTTGTACATTTCTAAGTTACAATGCCTGCCTGTTTGATGTCAATGTAGGAAAAGAAAGAACATAATGTTCTGTTGGGTACAAGCTGTGAGAGCTGCGCTTACATTTCATGTCTTGTTCTGTATTTAAACACAGAAATAATGTGAATAAGTGCAAATAAGTCAATCCCAGTACACTGTTCTTAGATACAAACAACTACGTGTTTCTGTATATGGATTATATAAGACCATGAACCAAGGTGCTCTTGAGCTTGTTAACACACGGCAGACTCAAAAATAAACTTGCTTATCCACTTGTCCAGCAACTCATGTTTCATTTGTGTTCCATGGGTCTGAGCCTATACAGTCAAATCCAATCTGAGATGGCTGATTCTTTTTGGGGAGCTGCCAAAGTGATCATTTCTTATAACATTTACTTGTGAGCCTTCATTCTCATTTTGACTTGGTTGTTTTGGCACTTGGCTACAGCTTAGAAGTCCCTTAGAGCAGTGGTTTTCAGACATTTACATATAAAGCCTCTACTTGCAGGACATATTTTTGGTCAAGGAACCCTCTTAGCTCATAACATAGGTACAGAGAGATTGGGGTGTAACTCTAGAGGAAACAGACCCCATGGTCCTCTCTCCCCCTACCTGGTCAAAATCCCCCCAGTCACACCACTAGGTAAGTGAGTGGGCAACAGAGAGAGGGTATGTGGCTGGTAATAGTTGAAGTGTGTGGCGTGCCCCTCTGAATATTGTTTTGCAGGGGGGCCCGACGCATTCTAGGTACTGGATCGGAATACTGGATTAACAACCTACCTGCTATAGTTTCAGGGAAGCAAACAACAATTAGACTGAAATGACACCCTAACATAGCTGACCCCTCTTGTCACTGATCTGTGCTCCCTTGTCAGGACTATTAGGATTTCAATCCCTGGTCTGTATGTTAACTGGACAGTGCACTCTCCTGTTGAGCCACTGGAGGCAGTTGGAGATAACACTTTGGACTGTCTATATAGTCTACTCTACTGCTATTCTTTGTCTCCACCCCTAATCTCATTAAGGCCAGGTGTCAGTAATCTAATCATCAACCTCTGGTTTGTTATACTGACTTATCTTCAGATTATACTCTTTATTATTTGTCTTCTGTTTTACCAGCACCAGCTGTTTCTAGTTGCCCATTAAACATCAGTCTGAGCACGTTTTTTGTATTCTGGTTCTTCTAACACCAAACACGGTGTAACCAAGCACGTAGGCTCCCACCTGCCAACCACACACCATTGGTAAATCCTGACATCCTCCTAGGAAATTGGAAATTACTACACAAGTGGTACAGTCATATACTGGTTTCTCATTTAGTCCATTTAATGGAGCTCCCATTGAGGGGTGCAGTGTGAACTAGGCAGGGAAAAATTTAAGGTAAAATTAGTTTGTAAGGGGAAGTAGGTAAGGAAGGAGTTAATGAAGTAAGTTCTAATGGGGCAGGCTATAGAGCAAGTAGAGTGCCTTCCATGCAGGGTCAGAGCATGGTCAGGAGACTGGGGCTTGCAGGGTGTACTATTTATTGCAAGGAAAAATGAGGGGGCTCTTTCTTCTTCTGGTCTGCACAATTAACAGCACCCACCCTTTAAGTTGGGTTAGGGTGGAGAAATTAAGTTTGTTTTGGGATTCTTTTCATTGTAACAGCTTGGGGGGAATGTATTCCAAGGGATGGGGCCTATACCCCAGATTGTTGTGTACCTGGGATAATGGTGGTGTATGGTTTGCTTGGGCAATGGGTCTTACGAGGGAGCTATTATGGTTGCCCACTCTCACTTGCCCAAGCAACACTGTCTAAAGGCAGGGTGTATTTATGTTCTCATGATTATTATTGTAATGTTTTCCTATTTGTACATTGCGCCTGTGACCTATTTCATCCCATCCTGGATATCCTTACGGTCTCCTGACTGTGGCTAAAGGGACAAGGGGGTGGTGTATATAAAAGGGATTAATGTTCAAGGTGCTAGACAGGCTGCCAAATTGACATGGCACAGTCATGTATGTAGATCAGATGTAGGCCTACTCTGCATAAATACTATTGGTGATTCAGTTTATATCCTACAGAGAACACAGGTGACAAAGTAACATGTACTTTTGGGTCTGCCACCTATAGGAACTGCTGTATACTTTCATCAAGACGCTGAAGTAAGAATGAGAGAATCTCATTTCACCTCCAAATTCTATAATTAATACTGAGAACACAAAAAACATATACTTCATAAATGCAATTAGATTCACTTGTGTCCCACAATATTCATCCATTTCTTTTGATATATTTTGATTGGGACTGATTTGGGACTCATCAATACAATGGTAGAAATCGTTTTTTTTATTGAATCAGTATCTTCATACCACAGCTATTTTATTACACAAATGAGTCGTTACATTAAAGAGCCTATGTTGCACTTTCTAAGCCACAGTTAAATAAATAGGTAATCGGATTATAGTTATTTACGTCTCCTGCTGAAGTACAAATCGTTCATTCTTTCTTCTGACTCTGAAAGGGAAAGAGGCCTCAGTTAGCAAAGAAATAAAGATGATTTAAACAACATAACAAAATCAAATTCAGAAAACGAGAACTTTCATGTTCAAAGAGTCTTTTGCCTGCTACTGGCATAACATGTCTTTATAAAGATTTCTCTATCTCTCGAAACGGAGAATGTTCCCAAATCCACTGTAACACTTTACTCCTGCGAGCTGCAGTGTCTGTATTGTTTGGTTTAATTCCATATAGGCTTATGGAGACAAACTGGGATTATAGTGGGATGATGAGGCCTTCTGTTTAGGTCGATATACATTATTAACTGGCTGTTTCTGTCCTACTATACATTCATTATTCAAACTCCACTACAATTAGCATTTATTATGTAACAAAAGGCAACACCAATAGCATTATATACTCTATATAAAGAACTGGAATCAATTCAATGACCATTAGTTCCACTGTGCAATTTTCCCCCTAAAATTAAAGGGGCCCATCGGGGTAAAAAGAGCATATATTATAACAAAAGACAATTATTACCTATTCAAAGTAGACAACTGAGTTAAGTCTATTCTGCAGTTCTTCTGCAGCAGGAGGCCTGCAGGATGGACATTACTGAAATGTGTACTCTCTCCCTAGATGGTGGGGGGCAGGCCTTCCTGTATTTTCAGGCACTCAGGGGATAGAGGAGGAGGATGGTCCAATAGTTTGCAATGTAAATATGTTTTAAGAAAGAGTTTATCTTCAAGGAGTTCTATGGGATCTAAATAGATTTTTCTGAGATTTAGTAAAATTCTAAAAAAGGTTCTTGATTTTTTTTCACACCAGATACTATTTCTTTAAAATAGCTTTAATGTTAAAAAGATGTGCCCATGTGTTGGATGCATCTCAGCAGGTTTGAGCTCCCAGAGTTTTAAATCAGAAAACCACTGGTGAGAAGAATGTTTCTTTTTCAATGAGAAAGAATACATTTTTTAAAACAAAAAATTGATAATCTGCCCTCCCTAGTTGTTCCGCTGTGCGTAACCCCTAATCTCCAGCTGTGCCAGATTCAAGGTCAGAAATCCCAAAACTACGTCAAGGAGGGAAAAAAAGGAATTGCTAAACAAACTGTTAAATACCTTTCCCTTCTGCTGAGTTCTCAAATTATCCCATTACGGCAGCCAAACACGGCAGCAATACATCCAAGAAGACAAGGCAATTTTGTCTACTTAATGCACTGTGATATCTTGCTTAAAAGGTATCCTGCCTTTCTAGAATGACAAATCCATTCCCTAAAATTACTGTAAGATTCACTTGTAGGTTCCATTTGCTTCTAATACAGAAGAAAAAAAAACCCACCAAAGGTCTTGAAAGAATGCAAGCTGTTTTATCCCATCGGATAATGAGCATTCAGACTGAGGGCTAGATAGCACCTGTTGTTATTAAGCAGCATTGGAAAGTAAATCTTCTATTCTGATCCAAACAATGACAAACCCAAACCACATGAAATTAAAAAGGCCTCGGCAAACAGCACAACTCAGGCTGCATGAAAGTAATTAGTTAATTTAGTAATGAAAAGGGAAAAATGATTTTCTCTCATATGCCAGGAAACAATAGACGAGATGCAAACTGTATTTATCATCCTGAATGTCTGTGTCTCGCAGTGCGCCTTTATTTAGAAGTGTGTTAAATAATTGCAGAGTTGTTATTACAACCACAGATGTAGCTTTATTTAGGCAACATGGAAAATCCTCAGGATATTTTTTGTGATGCAAATGAAATTCCATTATGCAAGCAAATACTGTTACTTTCCGAACCAATGAAAGTCAACAATGCGAGTTTGAGAGGGTGAATCACAGGGTCTGTATAAAGAGGCAAGTGATGTATTAAATAGATAAATGTACAAAAAAGGGCTTCTGTTTAGGCGAGCGGAGAGGCATGTTATCTGCAAATAATATGGAGAAAAATGATCTCAGTGTTTGCAGAAGTAATATGCACAGATAGCAGGCATACAAACGGCTCTCAATGAAAAATAGAGTTTAGAAAGGCTTTTTAAATGTTATCCTACACTACGTGACTTACAGTACAAGGAAAGTACAGGTTGGAAAGCAGTCACTTCAATACTGGCAGCCAGTCTAGAGTCGGCATTGGTTGTTATTATGTAGTAATATAAATTTTTAAATATTTAAATTTTTAAATTATATCCACCCTCCTCCTTCAAGCAAGAAAAAAATGGGGTTTCAAGCAGGATTAGAGGCAAAGGGGTTATCCTAAAAGGAAGAATGATAAGAGGTCATTTAGTACTACTACTGATTGTAGTACAGGTATGGGACCTGTTATCCGGAAAACCCCAGGTCCCGAGCATTCTGGATAACGGATCTTTCTGTAATTTGGGTCTTCATGCCTTAAGTCTAATAGAAATTAATTTAAACATTAAATAAACCCAATAGGCTGGTTTTGCTTTCAATAAGGATTAATTATATCTTAGTTTGGATCAAGTACAAGGTACTGTTTTATTATTACAGAGAAAAAGGAAATCATTTTAAAAAATTTGGATTATTTGGATAAAATGGAGTCTATGGGAGACAGCCATTCCATTATTCTGAGCTTTCTTGATATCGGGTTTCCGGATAAGGGATCCTATACCTGTACAAGGGCATCAAAGGGCTACCCTTATGCTAGATAACAACTCTGGAAAAGCACATCATCGGCCAGCTATCCCCAACATATCACCTGCCATAGGGGTCTACAGGCCTCCCCTTTCCCACCCGTCATACATGGTGTGCCACCATACCTTAGGTCTGTTAATGATCATTTAAACATTTAGGGGGTAATTTACTAAAATCCAAATTTATCTCATATTTTATTAACAAAAAACCAAACCAAACCAAACTTCCATGCCTGATTTTAGCTTATCTATTAATAAAAATACTTGATTTAATTGGCTTGCAGAAAAACTCAAAATTGAGTGAAGACTCAAATAGCTTTAATTTTTCAGGCTTTTTTCCTGAATTGCTCTAATTTTTCAGGCTTTTTCTGAATTATTTGAATTTTTAAGGCTTTTTTCCCAAAAACACAGCGAAGACCACAAAACTTCTAATTGAGATAGGTGCCTCTCCCATTGACCTATAAAGGACCTCAACAGGTCTGAGATGGCAGATTTTGGGATTGGGGCTTTTTGCAGCATCTGGGTGTAGTATAGTTTTTTCCTTCTAGAAATTTCAGTTTTCTAGTGAAAAAAACAAAAATGTTTTGGAGATCTTAACATTTAGATTTTAATAAATAACCCCTTAATAAACCCAATAGGAATGTTTTTCCAATAATATGGATTCACGTATCTTAGATCCCATCAGGTACAAGGTACTGTTTTATTATTACAGAGAAACAAGAAATATTGTTTTTTTATAAAATTAATTATTTGCTTAAAATGGACTCTGTGGGAGATTCCCTTCCCATAATACAGAAGTTTTTGGATGAGGGACCCCATACCTGTATTATTACTGAATGTAACCCCATGGCCAAGGTACCTTCTTATAGATGAGTAGATTTTGATTTAATGGACTAAAAACAAGAAGGTACATTTCATAAATTGGGGTACATTGGGGAATGAATGAATTTTGTTTAAAAAAGAAAAGACTTCTAGTTCATGCTAAACCTTTGGCAAATGAATTGGAGATCTAAGGATATTTCCATTTCGTATGTAGTAAAAGGGGGAATAAAAAAGTGACTTTCAGTACTGGTGCCTATAACGTTTTGAAGGTGAATGTGATATTTTATTTTGGAAGCTTGGGTAGTGTGTAGATATTTTCTTGTCATCTAGATACAGGTATGGGACCTGTTATGCAGAATATTAGGGACCTGTGGTTTTCTGGATGATGTTTTTTTGTTCCGTAATTTGGATCTTCATGCCTTAAATCTATTAGAAAATCATTTAAATATCAAATAAACCAATAGGCTTTAGGATTAGGAAAGCATCAATTATGTCTTAGTTGGGATCAAAAACTAGCTACTGTTTTATTACTACACAGATAACATTTTCCTGATAATGTATTCAATACCTGTATGTATAGTTTACAAGTTACACGTATGAAATGCATTCCTTACATTACTGCTTGAATAAGATTTAGGACTGAAAGTTATTACTGCATTGAAATTGTATCTTGAGTGTAAATAGTTTTGTTATTGCCGCTGGATTCCCCTTTAACGGTGTTTTACATTTTGCAGTACTCATTCATTTTACCCTGTGTTATATACTGTAATGACAACTGCTAAAAGCCTTTCTAAACACTGAACCATTTCTGACCCAGCTATTACATATTACTTCTGTGAACAATATGCTACATCTGACCTGCATCTCCTAATGCCAAAATTGCAATCTGACTTTTATTTATGTGTCTCTACCTTCCAAGCGGAAATACCAGGTGACTTACTAATAATGGTGATTTTATATGAAAATATTGTTTCTTATACAGTTTTGTTTACTTTACTTTTTTTTTTTTTTTACCTCTCAACACATGCATATATATAAAAACCTCTGAGCTGGTAGAATATAATTTCAGGAATTGGAAATAGGAATGAAATAACACAAATAATTGGAATAGGTATTAATATAACTTTTTTTTTAACAGTGACTTCAATCTGGTCATCCTCTTAAATATTGCAATTATGCAAAAATTTTTTTTTTTTTTTGTAAAAAAATATATCAAGGCCCTATTTACTAAAATTCTGATTTCTTTTTTTCAGAAATTGTATTTTTTCTCAAAAACTTTGTTTTTTTCCCTATCAAACTCTAAAAATTATAGATTATTATAGAAGTGTAAAACCAAAAAAACTCTAGTACTAAACTTTGCCAAGTAAAATCAGTCGAGGTCCCATAGAAGTCAATGGGAGCTGCGATAATCCTATTGGACTTTTTTTAGCCATTCAGATTTTTAGAGGTTTTTAGAGATGTCGCGAACTGTTCGCCGGCGAACTTGTTCGCGCGAACATCGGGTGTTCGCGCTCGCCGGAAGTTCGCGAACGTCGCGCGACGTTCGCCATTTTGGGTTCGCCATTGTTGGCGCTTTTTTTTGCCCTCTCACCCCAGACCAGCAGGTACATGGCAGCCAATCAGGAAGCTCTCCCCTGGACCACTCCCCTTCCCTATAAAAACCGAAGCCCTGCAGCGTTTTTTCACTCTGCCTGTGTGTGCTGAAGAGATAGTGTAGGGAGAGAGCTGCTGCCTGTTAGTGATTTCAGGGACAGTTGAAAGTTTGCTGGCTAGTAATCGTTTTGATACTGCTCTGTTATTGGAGGGACAGAAGTCTGCAGGGGTTTGAGGGACATTTAAGCTTAGGTAGCTTTGCTGGCTAGTAATCTACCTTCTACTGCAGTGCTCTGTATGTAGCTGCAGTGGGCAGCTGTCCTGCTTCTGATCTCATCTGCTGACTGCTGCAATAACAGTAGTCCTTGTAAGGACTGCTTTTATTTATTTTTTTGTTGTTTTACTACTACTACTACTACTACTACTATAAGAGCCCAGTGCTATTAGTCTAGCAGTGTTGGGGAGTGGGACTGGTGTGCTAATCTGCTGCTCCTAGTAGTTCAGCAGCACCAACTTTAATTTTTTTTTTTAATATTCATTTTTTTTTATTTTACTTTTTTTTATTTTACTACCGCTGTAGTAGTGTATAAGTTGACCTTTTAGGCATTATTTGCCCTGTAGGCATTATTTGCACACTGTTTTCTTCAACCCGCCATCGAGCTGTGTGACCTTGTTCACATTCTGTCTAAATATCCATAATATTACCGTCTCCAGAAAAAACACCGGAGTCACTTTTTTCAAGCAGCCATAATATATTTTACGTAATCCGTATCCACCGCTGTAGTAGTGTATACGTTGACCTTGTAGGCATTGTTTGCCCAGTTTTTTTGGCCACAGCCACTGAAGCACAGAGGCCAGAAAAAATATGCCATATAAATGCTGAAAATAGTCATTTTTTGCCATACGTTGACTCAACGTATATGGCAAAAAATGACTATTTTCAGCATTTATGTGGCATATTTTTTCTGGCAACTGTGCTTCAGTGGCTGCAACCAAAAAAACTGGGCAAACAATGTCTACAAGGTCAACGTATGGCGAAAAATTACTATTTTCAGCATTTATATGGCATATTTTTTCTGGCAACTGTGCTTCAGTGGCTGCGTCCAAAAAAACTGGGCAAACAATGTCTACAAGGTCAACGTATGGCGAAAAATGACTATTTTCAGCATTTATATGGCATATTTTTTCTGGCAACTGTGCTTCAGTGGCTGCGTCCAAAAAAACTGGGCAAACAATGCCTACAAGGTCAACGTATGGCAGTTGTTTAAAGAGAACAGTAGATTACTAGCCAGCAAAGCTACCTAAGCTAAAATGTCCCTCAAATCCCTGCAGACTTCTGTCCCTCCAATACAGAGCAGTATCAAGCAGATTACTAGCCAGCAAACTTACTATCATCTGTCCCTGAAATCACTAACAGCTCTCCCCCTACACTATCTCTTCCAAGCACACACAGGCAGATTTTTCAGATACATTTTTGCCCTTGATCCCCCTCTGGCATGCCACTGTCCAGGTCGTTGCACCCTTTAAACAACTTTAAAATCATTTTTCTGGCCAGAAATCTCTTTTCTAGATGTTAAAGTTCGCCTTCCCATTGAAGTCTATGGGGTTCGCGAACCGTTCGCGAACCGCTCGCATTTTTGCGCAAGTTCGCGAATATGTTCGCGAACTTTTTTTCCGACGTTCGCTACATCCCTAGAGGTTTTCAGATTTTTTTTTCTCTAGTAATTGTTTGAAAAACTCAGATTTTTAGAGTTTTTTTTTAAATTTTTTAGCATTTTTTTTCATTCACACTTTTTATAATCAGATTGTTTAATAAATTACAAGGTACGCTATTATATATGTTTAGTGATATTAATGGAGCAACTGATATTTTTAAAGCTAACAGTGCTGTACATAAACTGTATATTTTATCGATTGATTAGACCTCTAATTCAAGGCTGTATATTTGAAAGACCATCAGGAATCCATTAATGGCCTTAGTTCAGAGGTGACACACTGAAGGGGGGTTGGTTAAGACTGTCCTGATGCATAGTGTTAATAATGACTATCAAGGTTAATTAAGCCATTAATCCACTAATGCCAACCAATGTTCCAGGAAGCACCACTACATAAGCACACGATTTTCCTGTCAGTCTTAGTTTATTTAAATAACAAGCTCCAGGAGCAAGACAAGGATCAAACCCAGATTCACTGTCTGACTTATTGAGTGCTTATATATATATATATATATATATATATATATATATATATATATATATATATATATATATATATATATATATATATATATATATATATATACATATATATATACATATATACAGTATATTCCTTTTATTGGTCTCTCAAACTAGCCAGTATCACTTGTGGAGCTAACTCCCTTGCAATGTTAGTGAGGAGTGATTTGAATCATTGGGTGGGCAAAGGTCAAAACTACTGGTCTGTGCAGTGAAAACACAGAATTGTATTGTTTCTTACTGCCATATAGGATGGTCCCTAAGGACCCAGCACACATGGTTTTATTATGCACTTTTCCTTTGTATTTTCCCTTTGGGTTTATAGATTGGGTCGTGGTTTGTTACATTTGAGTAGTGTGGCAAGGGCTGGAAGCTACTAAATAAGATAATGACCCTCTGGAATTTCAAATCAAGAACATGTAGTATTCTTAGAACAATACTACAAAGCAGTATTTTCAGGTTTCAGATAATTTTGATGCAACTCTCGCAATTTATGTCTTTCAAATTGATCAATTTCAGCTCAAGAGAAATTATGGTTACAAAGGGTGCAATGGAATGAGGTGTACTAACTAGAGCCTTAAATGACTAAAATAGTGCACCTTGCACTATATAAAGGAATATATAGTATATATATAGTATATATATATACTATATATATATATAGAGAGAGAGAGAGAGAGAGAGAGAGAGAAAGAGAGAGAGAAAGAGTGAGAGAGAGAGAGAAATACAAGAGTCCTCTGCACTCAACCCATTATCAAAATATTTAAGACATTGAGACATTTTGTGCATACAGCTACTAAAAAATGCCTTACCCTTTAAACAACACAGGGATTGTTTGTCCATATATTGCAATATATTTAAGCTGGCCAACTACGTCAAAGTCATCCCCAGTTGATTCATTAAGAATTCAATTGTTTTGTTGGTGGAGAGGATGATTTTATTTTTTATTCATTTATGTTTCTCGATTAATTTTGTTGAAAGTCACCATTTGGTGTTTATTTTCATTGGATTGATATGTAATAATCCTTTTATTTACTTCTGTAAACTGACTGGCCTTGATGTAAGCCAATATTTTGTTGCTTTTGGTCATGCTGTTTATTTTTAAAATACTAATAAACATAATTGAAAAGAAAAAAAAAGGAATTCAATTGCTTCATTATACATTTTATAAAGGGACTAAGTTTTACCTGCAACTTACTTGCTGCTTTCAAAGTAAAACCCCCATACTTGGCTGCCCTTTTATTAGACACCAGTGGGATCACCTGACTATAGCTGGGAAGGGTGGGAGCTACAACATGGAGCTGGTCACTGCTCCTGTATAACTATAACAAACAATTGTAAATCTATTTATCTATCTATATCTATCTATTGATCTTTTTAACAGGGGTATTGTTTTACTGGTTCGCACCCATCAATAATTTATACCAGTGATAGATTAGAATCAATGCCAATATTATAGCAATTTCCAATATATCTGATAAAATATTTATCATACTTACCAGCAGTTAATGCTCTCTTGCCCATTAGTCCAATGAAGTTATGCCCTATATCACAAAAATAGGATTTCAGAAATATGCACAGAATCGTTTTAGTTTTTAGTATGGATTGTATTTCTTTTTTAATTTAAACTCTATCCACCTCCCTTTCAAACAAGAAAAATATGGGGTTTCAAGCAGGATTAGATACAAAAGGGTTATCCTAAATGAAAGAATGATAAGAGGTAATTTACTACTACTACAGGCTGTTGTACAAGGGCACTAAGGGGCTGCACTCTGAACCTCATGCTGGATAAAAACATACATCATCAGCCAGCTCCCAACTTACTGCCTGCCATAGGGATTTATGTGCCTCCCCATTCCCATCCCTCATGAATACAGTGCTGCCAAATACAGGCAACACTGGATTTACAGGGGCAGCTGCAGGTTTTGTATTGCTACTTGGGACATGAAATAACACAAATAGTTGGAATAGATATTATTAAAGTTTCTTTTCAGTAATCAGTAATATTACAATCATGCAAAATTATTTAAAACTCTAATACAATTCTTTGCAACATATCAGATATATTTAGTGATGCTAATTAATCACCTAATATCCTTAAAGCTGTAGCGCTGTATGGAAACTGTCTATTTTATCTATAGGAGTGAGTTGAATCATTGGGTGAGAAAAAGTCAAAACCACCATCTGCAGCTTCAAAAGCAAAAATATTTATTCAGCAGCTGGGCTCCCCCCCCCCCGCAAAAAATCTTTGGAGTGCACAAAAAACTCCTGCTAGGAACACCCTGCCCGATCACATTGCCCACTCCCAGCCTACTCACATTTGTGTAGGCAAGAGTGTCTGAGGACAGGGATGTTTCTAATGACTGTACCCACAGTCTGGGCCCCCTTTCCCCAAGGCCCCCCAGTGACCACAGGGTCTACTTCCTCTATAGTTACACCACTGTATTTTTCATTTCCTACTGCCACATAGAATGGTCCCTAAGGACCCTGCACATACGGCTCTATTATCTTCTGTTCCTTTGTATTTTTTCTTTGGGTTTACAAAATGGCCCCTGGGTTATTAAATTTGAAATGCTAAATAAGATAACAAACCTTTAGCATTTCAATTCAAGAACAGGAATGACTTGAAAGGCTATTATTCTCAGCACAATGCTACAAATCATTATTTTCAGGTTTCAAATCATTTTGCTGCAATTTATGTCTTTCATATTGATCAATTTTAGCTCAAGAGAAATTGTAGTTACAGAGCACGCAGTAGAATGAGCTTTACTAACTAGATACTTAAATTACTGAAATATCGTATTGCATTGTACAATACATGTCCATAGTCACTGTCCTATATAAAGCCCCCTATTCATAGCGCACCTTGCACTTGGAAGCTACAAAAAATATAAGCCCAACCTTTCCTGTTTTATTTTTAATTATGGTATAACATGCCATCTCCAGGAAAATCCTTTTTCTTCAACAATGCTTAGCTCTTTTCCCATTACTCCAGTGACGTGTTTCTGTTCCCTTGTCTGCCCAGAACCCTCGCCTTGGTTCTCAAATTATACATGGCGGCATCTGAGTAGCAAAGGGCTCCTGCTGACCTGAATGGCAGCTGCTATAGGCAGAAGCGTGAGCTGTGATCTGAACCTTGACGTTTGCTCTGGGTTTGGGATTCTGAACGTGATATTGAAGTTCCACTCTACCACAACTTCCCCCAGTGATGGAATAGAACCAATGCAAATGTTATAATAATTTCCAATTTATCTTATAAAACATACTTACCAGAAGGTAATGATCTCTTGCCCATCAGTCCAATGAAGATTTTATTCCCTATAATCACATAAATAGGATTTCAGAAATATGCACAGAATCGTTTTAGGTACAGATACTTCTACATCACTAAATTGATTGAACTATTTTCGATAAATCTGATTTTTTTTTCTGTGTGTGCGTAGGTGCTGTAGAATAATGCTAATAAATCAGTTCACAATTTTTGACACTGGAATAGGTGTCCTGACTTCAGCTGCTAAACAGCAACTTCTGTTAATAATGAGGACAATGTAGTGCAAACATATGACAGCTCCATACATAATAAAATGCTTCTGTTTCCCAAGAGTAAGTTATCAATTATTATCAATATTTACCCATATTATTTGGGATGCATCACACACAAAAAAAAATTATTTTATTTTTGCAATCTCTTTGCTACTTTATAGATATTTGTAATTGAAAAATGGATAAACATGAAAACCAGTGTATATAATTTATAAGTATTTGATAATATGTTTTCTGTACAAGCGCATGGGATGTAAATTGGAAAGTTATTGCTCCATTTTTTTTTTTAATTTCTATTGATTAAAACATTATTTCCATTGTGCTTTGTAGACAAGAAGAACAGGTTGATTGGAAATTGTGGGAAATGAAAGTGTATAATAAATTTAAAAAAACAGAAAATTAGCTGTAATATATTTGAGCAAAAATTATCTACAGGTCAAGTTAAGGGAGTGCTTCTGGTCTTAGAAATATTAGGCTTGTGCAGTAACGAGTCTAAGGGGCCAATTTACTAACATTCAGATTTCCTTTTTTTTTACGAATCATTTTTTTTTCTCTAAACATTCCTATTTTTTTAAATTCTCTAACACATTTGAGATTTATCAAGTGCAAAACCCATGAAAAAAATCGAATACAAAACTGCACCAAGTAAAAGCCGTCTAGGTCCCATAGAAGTCAATGGGAGAGGGGCTGATCCTTTTGGACCTTTTTTTTTTTTTTAAATAAACATTCAGACTTTTCAGATGTTGCTAGTAATTGTCTGAAAAATTAAATTTTTTTAGAGGTTTTAGAGATATTCATATTTGTAGCTTTTATTTCCATACATACTATTTATACATGGATCTTTTAAACATTTTCACGGCATTCGTTGTTTATGAGAAAAAGAGTTTAATCATGAATTCAAAAAAACACCACTAAAATTCAACCTGTAATAAATGGTCTTCAAAAGTTCCTCAATGTCTAGTTACTAATAACATCCAATCAGATGCCTGTTTTCCAAAACTGCTGATTGAGTAAAATTGATTATTGGCCTGGCTTAAACACTTTAGGGGTAATCTACGGCTGCAAGCACAGTTGTGTTCGGCAAATTATCCCCTGCAGTCAGTTGCATGTAAAACCCCATTTATTATAGGTACTTATGCTCAGTCCTTCCTGCCTTTTATTCTAATATGAGCACAGTTGCACTTACTGAAAACAATCGATAAAACCTAGTGAAATTTTTTTGGGCTTTTTCCGAAATTGCTAAATTCTCGAAAGCCCTGAAAAAGTCGGATTTTCAGGCTAAACTTCAAATATAACTTCAAATTGGGATAAGTGCCTCTCCCATTGACTTATACAGGACCACAACAGGTCAGAGATGACGATTTTCAGATTCAGGCTTTTTGCAGCATCAGGGTATAATAAATCTCGAAAAAAATCAAGTTTTTTTTTCCTTTAATTTTTTTTCGAGATTTCACAACTTGACCTTTAATAAATAACCCCCTTAGTTTATGACAGGGTAGATACGGAACAACTATCCTCTGCCTCATTGTAACTTAATGAAGAATATTGTCACTTTGCATAAATATAGCACAAGTTATAAGGATCATATACTTACTTTTTGGAGAGGTTTCCTTAAAGTCTGAAAATAGAAGATGTGCATTATCAGTAGGAAGCAGATGAAGATTCAGTTAACTTCCATACTATTTAGGATTATTCAGTATATATGCTGGGGTCATTTTTATGTTTAGGAAAAAGAAATACAGAAATGATAACAGTGAGTGTGACCTAAATGAAGGTTTGTTGGTGGTAAGAAATGGTCAGCCATATTACAAGAGAACATATGCCATTAGTACAAGTACTTGTGGTCTCATAGTACAATAGATATGAACATCAATGTTGCCAATAATATTGGTTAGTAGGACATTGTAGGTCTGTGATATAAAACATAACAGGAGTATATAAACTTTTTTTTAAAATTGATCTTCCACTGGTGAATCATGGCTTTCTTTTGTATGAGAGCTATGGGTGTCTGGTTGGGAGGCTTATATAAAAAATAGAACTTACAATATCCTTAGGAACGCACATCATATGATAAATAATTAATTGTACATTATTTAGACAAAGATAAAATAAAATATGAGCTTTTTTGACTCTTGAGTTCCACCTGTCCATTCCCTTTATCTAAAACCCAAAAGAAACGTTTCCATTTCAGCTGCTAAGACAAACCTTAGAGAGCCATTACTGAAATACTGGATTCTGTAATGTTGGTGTCATGTTCCCATAATTAAAAGAACAAATTTTAAACTATATTCATAAAACATGAAACTGTCTGAATCAACATTCAAAGCAAGTGATTGCTTTCTTACCATTGTTCCTCTTTCCTATTATTGGATAAAATTTCTCAGATTTAGGTCTCCTTGCAGGCCTTAGCAGATACCTTTCAAATACTGGGTCTTCTACTAATTCTGCCTAGAAAAGAAGAGGATGCAAAGCTTTAAGAAAATACTGATTGTTAAAATCAGTATAGGATATATTATCTGGAATGCTGGGGACCGGGATTTTCCAGATTCTCTCCAATCCAATTTGGATTATCATACCTTAAATCTGCCTAGAATCATTGTAACATGAAATAAACCCAGTAGGATTGTTTGGCCCCCAATTTGGATTCATGTAGCTTAGTTGGTATTAAGTACAAGGTACTGTTTTATTACAGGTATTACAGAGAGAAAATAAATCATTTTGAAAAGTATTTCATTATTTGCTGGAATCCATGGGAGATGGCCTTCTCGTAATTAAGAGCTTTATGGATAATGTATTTAAGGATCAATTTCTTTGTCCATTTTTGTAAATCACGACAATTAGGAGAACATCAAACACAAAGGCACAACATTTGAAACATTTAAATTATCAGTAAAACAATTATGGCACACACACACACACACACACACATATATATATATATATATATATATATATATACATACACAGTATAGATCTTAAAACCACACATAATATATCACAGTATCTTGTGCTAAAGTTTTTATAAATGTTACAAAACACAGTTGATGTGAAATATTTACCAGGAGTAACAATCTGACATCTGATAAATCTGATAAATTGTCTGTTTTTAGCTTGAAATTCAAATTGCTTATATTTCTCGTATTGTGCTTTAACTATATTATTTCAGTGGGGCCAATGCACATTATACGTCCGTATATTTGTGCCATGAACTTTCTCACTGGAGTTTTTCAGCTTAAGTTAATTGGTCATATAAGAATGTTCTTGCAATGCTTCTATTAGCCTAGAATGAGGCATAAATAGTTCTCCATAAGGGCTTTATATTGGTAATTAAAATATTTGTAATCCAATTCCTCTGCAGTGCAATTTTTCTGAATTAAGGAAATGTTATTTTGAAAGATGTTCTTTATAATTGAATTGCCTTATTCTCTTTATCAGTGTTGCTGCCTGTATCTGAAATCTTTTCTATTTTTCATTAACCTTACCTTGGCATTTTGACATAAAGAAACCACAACAGAACCAACCTTTTTTTTTTTAAATTCTGCAAACTGGATTAAAGAAGCAGACTAATTTTTTGGCAAAAACTATACAGTTATAGTACAAGTATGGTTATGTAGAATATTATGGAACAGCTATTATCTGGAGTCCTTGGGACCTGGAGTTTTCCAGATATGGGCTGTAAATTGGGTCACCATGCCTTAAGTGTGCTAAAAATCATTTAAACATAAAATAAACCCAACAGAATTGTTTTGCCACCAATGTGGATTCATGCATCTTAGTTACCATCATGTCCAAGTTACTTTTATTAAAGGTTTTGGATCCCTTATCTGGAAACCCATTATTAAGAAAGCTCAAAATCGCAAGAAAGTAAAGTGCATTTTAAGAAAATAATTTTAATTTTTAAAAAATAATTTACCTTTTCTCTGTAATAATAAAGCACTATTAAAGGTATTGACTCATAGAGAGCATTTTAAGCAAATAATTCAATTTTTTTTGGTGGCAAAAAAGCCTATTGGGTTTATTAAGGGGATTAATTATCAAAGTCCGAATTTATCTCAATACTTTCTGAAAAAACTCCGACCAAATCTGCACAGATTTTTTGGGCTTATTTATTAATACACTTTCCCGAAATTTTTGTTTGTGGGAAAAAAATCTTAAAAAAATCACAAAAAATCAGATTTTCATGATTTTTTCTGATTTTTCATCTGATTTTCAAGATTTTTTCTGATTTTTCATCCGATTTTCAAGATTTTTTCATCTGAAATCTCAGAATTTTGCCTGGAAACTCCAAAAACTTTGGGGTATTGGCAAAAACACAGTGAACATAAAAAAATCATTGGGACTTCTCCCATTGACTTATATGCAACCTCAACAGGTCTGAGATGCCTGATTTTCTGATTATGACTTTTCCATCCTCGGGGTATAAAAAATTCAAGATTTTTTAAAAGTCCGATTTTATATAAAAAAAAATCACAAATTTTCCGTGATTTTTGCATTCGGAGTTTAGTAAATAACCCACTAAATGTTTAAACTTAAGTCCCCATATGTAATAAAAAGCATTACGTTTGCCCATTAGCACTAACCCATAACAACCAATAAGATGTTTGCTTTTAAACAGATGACTGGTAAATGCTACCTGCTGATTGGTTGCTATGGGTTACTGCCCCTGCGCAAACTTAGTGCTTTTTATTACATAACCCCCAAGGTCTGCTAAAAAACACACTAAGCACACTGCAAATGAATTAAATTCAAGCTAAATGTTGTGTTATATTGTACAAGTATTTCACAGTGCTCTTGTACTGTTGTATAACTGTTATACACTGAAATTCTTTGCACTTCTCTGTGCAAGGATGACCAAATGAGCTTAATTCAAGCATATATCTCTTAAACCAAAAGAAGTAGCAAATGAAATAAACATTAAGCTAATTTAAGCTTAATGGATTTCTTATCCACTATTTCCCAGCCCCATGTTCTCTTGAGGATTTATGTCAGATGCATCTGCTTGAACAGTCTTCATGGTAATCAAGCATTCATTAAGGTTTCATTGCTGCCTCTCAACTACGGGGATTAATCACCTATTTTCTTGTTAAAAACATTCTTTATAAAATAGAAACATATTTATATTTCTTGATTTAATCTATTTGTGGCTGGATTGGCAAGATCAAAAAAATCAAACTCTTACAAAAACATAGCTTATCACCAAAAATCATGTAGAACAATCATTGGCAAAGCGATTAGATATGACCTCATTACATTAACTATACATAAGGCTGTACTATATAGGCCTAAATTGCAGAATGCCTTTACAATATACACATACCTGAATTTGGTCACTGTATGGATAGAAACTGTCTTCATTGAATTCCATTTCTTCAGCCAGAGTTTGAGACGCAGTCAGAAGCACAATTAAACAAGCCAGGATGACGTTCATCTTCTCGATTCACAGCTTTTCTCAAAATAAATAACCCTATAAAGAAATGAAGTTACACTTCTTCAACACATTGGTCCTGGTCAGAGAGATCTCATTTCTTCTTACAGTAAAGTAAATCCCATCGACTGTGAATGTTTAAGCAATATATTTCTATGAGCTGTATTACCATCTTAAAAAAACAGGGATCATAGTCTGTACTTACAAAACGAAACTTGTCCTGTTCTTGTGCCAAGCATGTGTAAATGAGCACTTTCCAGGGAACTCTCTTGACTTTATATTCTCACTGATAGAGCAAATTAGACTCATTTGTCTAAATCTAATAACCCAGTGTATTTTTTGTTTTTCTTACCAGAGACAAGGACCAAAGATTGTCTCCATACTAATGTCTTTATCAATATTTGATTATCATTGGTCAGCTCCTGTCTTTCCATTTCCCACTCGTTCATTGCATAGAGCCATACCAGTGGAAAACATGTTTGAGTATACAGCAGAGTAATAGCTTGGTTACCTATAAACCTACCAGTCACAGGATGATGATGAACATTGCACCTGCAACCAATTCTTTCTATGTGCCAAATCTGCGCACGGAAAAATTGCTCAAGTTCCCATGTTCTGATGCAAGTGACTGGCTAAACATATGTACCGGGTTACTTATAATCTGCTTTGGGTGTAGGGTGCAGAGGTGAGGATTAATAAAAATATATTTAATAATAAAGCAATACAAACAAATTCAGCTTTGCTGAGCATTATTTACGTGTTAGGGAAATACTAATATTAAAACATCGGATATTATTTGTTTGAGGATTTAACAAAGGAGGAAAAAAAGGAAATTGGATGTATTTTATTCAGGGAAGATTAACCACATCAAGGAAGTATGATCTCCCAGGATACATTATTCATTTATTGGGAAACTGTTGTTAAACAAGTAAGAGTTTAATAGCAAGCATGTCTAACAAATGGTGTTGCCTCTCACTAAATCAAGTCTTGCTTGCTATCACTTAATGCAGTACAAAGCAGATGTGGTCACTTTAACACCCCCAATTTTTTCATTACACCATTTTTGAAATGTTAGAATTTATCAATGGAACATGCAATTTCTCCCCACATGCAGTTTGCATCTGGGAGTGAAGATTCAAATGGGTAATAATGCTGAGTGCTTCTGATCAAGTATAATAAACATGCCCCTTGTCTTATTTGAATTTATATAGTCTGTAGTATGTAAGCTCTTGTGAGCAGGGCCTCTCTGAACCTTTTTTATTCTCTAATCATTGTAAGACCTGTTTGTTATATATTGTAAAATGTAAAGTGCTTGGTAACTTGCTGGTGCTGTATAAATAATTGATGATAAGAGAAATAATAAGGGGCAGATTTATTAATGGTTGAATTGAAAATTAAAATTAAAATTTTCATTTTTTTATCGTCAATACTCACAAATTCGAAATGGGAATTATGCACATAATAATGTGATAATGTGAATAATGTGAATTATGCACATAATAATAATAATTAGCTCAAAAATGTGTTTCTTATCTATAGTTCCCCTATACTCTCATGAACAGAGACTTCCTTTTCTATTACAGTAGTCTTGCACCATCAGTATGGGGTGTTCCTCTTAGGGGCAGATTTACTAAAGTTTGAGTTGTATCTAACCTGAAAAAAATTCAGGTTTTTTGGCTAAAAAAAAAATAGAATTTTTGGGTTTTTTGTAAACATTTTTTTTTAATACCCGAAGGCTGGAAACAGCGCGAATCCAAAAATACTCCAGCTAAAACCTGTTGAGGTCATGTAGAGGTCAATGGCAGAGGTCCTTTAAACTTTTGAACATGTTATTAGCCTTCATGATGTTCAGGTTTATATTTCCATAGGGTTTTGCAAAAAAACTCGATTATTTTGTGAAAATGTAACAATTCAGTGAAATGTAACTTGTCACATAATAAAACAATTAAATGCATTTTTACAAATCAGTGAAAGGTTAAGATTAAAGAATGTTGTTAGTAACCTTAGTTAAAGTGCAGGCAGCATTGCAATATGGCAGCCCTATTCTTATTTGTAAATCCAATTGTGTCTGGTTCCCATTTGCATCACAGAGGTAAACAGAAATGAAACGTTCTGTGGACACCATAAGACATATCCTTTATTTCCTATTTAAGTGAGAATATCCTGAAGATAAACTCTAATTGTAAACAGGGCTTATATTGCAGTGTGTTCACTGCTTACCTACATTATTTAATATTTTGCTATTATGTGCCTGCTAGGAATGGATACGGTGGTGTTAGCTCACAGCTGGTGGTCAGAGGTTTTTTATTATGTGCCTTCATAAAGAAGTATTATACTTAAGCCCGACATGTAAGCTTCCAGCATATTGGTTTTATGAAAATGATACTGTTTTATGATTTTCTGTACAAATACAAAACCTTGGCACACACCCATATTTGTAGATAAGCACCACATTTTAGACTGGAGCATAACATCATATAAATGAAAAATAATAGGATTTATTAACTGGAATGCTTGGGATTTGTAGTTTTCCAGACAAGGGATCTTTTCATAATTTGGATTGCCACAATTTAATTCTGTTAAAAATAATCTAAACATGTAATAAACCCAATAGGATTTTTTGCCACCAATATGAATTCATGCAGCTTAGTTACCATCAAGTACAAGAAAAAAAGGAACACAAGAAATAATATTGGTTGGCAATATGTGTGAGGAGGAAGTAATACCAGATTATACTCCCACCCACCAACCTTGAAGTAGTAGTAATGCTCACTTCTCCTCTCTGTACTACAGATGGCTTAGTTCTTCTGAAGCATTAAATCAGCTTCAGCTTCTCAGGTTAATGTCACATAAGGCACAGCCTTGGCAGCGAGGCTCATTTATCAACACTGGGCAAATTTGCCCATGGGCAGTTCCCCATAGCAACCAATCAGAGAATAGCTATTTAAAGCCAGCCCCAAGTAGAACAATGAATGCAGAAAATTGATTGGTTGTCATGGGTTACTGTCATGGGCAAATTTGCCCAGTGTTGATAAATGACCCTCAATGCCCTTTCCTCCACTTCACTATATCTCTGCACAAGTGTTTCCCTGTGTTGTCCAGGCCTCCCTTCCTCCTGTACTCTCTGGTCTAGAAGAGTTACCAGAGGAGGATTTTTGCCGCCCGTGGAATGTGACCACTCGCTGCCAACTGAAGCCAGGTTCTCACCTTGTCTAATGGCAGGTGTGGCCCTGATCCCTGCTTTTCTTAATTGATAGATTTTCTGTTTTCTGGTGAGTCAGACTGACTCTGGACACATATCTTCTGTGAACAAGCACCCCAAGATGGTAGCAGGGTTAGAGACACAAGGAAAGATATCTGTGTTCCAAAAGAGTATGTCTGTTCTTTTAAGTTATAAATGGAACATGGGGAGGCCCATTTATCAAAGGTCAAATTTCGAATTCATGTGAATTTTTTTAAACTCTAATAAATATGAATATACTCAAAATTCAATTGGGAGGTTTTGCAATAAAAACATTTAGGGGCTGATTCACTAACTTCGAGTGAAGGATTCAAAGTAAAAAAACTTCGAATTTCGAAGGTTTTTTTAGGCTACTTCGACCATCGAATGGGCTACTTCGACCTTCGACTACGACTTCGAATCGAAGGATTCGAAGTAAAAATCGTTCGACTATTCGACCAGTCGAAGTACTGTCTCTTTGGGGAAGGTCCCCATAGGCTTGCCTAAGTTTTTTTGATCGAAGGATATTCCTTCGATCGTTGGATTAAAATCCTTCGAATCGTTTGATTCAAAGGATTTAATCATTCGATCGAAGGAATAATCCTTTGATCGTTCGATCGAATTTTCTGTGCTAAATCCTTCGACTTCGATATTCGAAGTCGAAGGATTTCAATTCCTAGTTGAATATCGAGGGTTAATTAACCCTCGATATTCGACCCATAGTGAATCAGCCCCTATATATCTAAAATTTTAACGAATAGTACTGACCCGAATAAACTCGAATCTAGTTTTTTCTCCGAAAGAAACTTGAATGTCAGGAAGGCTATTAAACATCTTCAAATGGGTCTCTGGACTTCTTCCGTTGACTTATACATGAACTCGGCAGGTTTTAGGTGGTGAATAGTCTAATTCAAATTATTCCCAGGGTTTGATAAATCTCGAAATTCGAATTTCCTATTCGACCCTTGATAAATCTGCCCCAGCTGTCAGAACGCTCCATTTATAAGGTTACCACTGAAAAAAGGCTTACCTGTAAACAAATATATATATACACACAACTGTTCAAAGGGGACCAGCACACCGGTTTCATTAAAGTCACCAAAATATTTTTTATAACGTGCACTGTGCTTGGAAGCACCTGGGAAGTGGAAGTTGGAGACAGAGTGCGGGTACCTCCCATGGGGGAAATTTACTAAAGGGCGAAGTGGCTAACGCTGGCGTAATTTCACCAAGGAGATAGACTCTGGCGCATATTTGCGCTCTAACACCAGGCAAATTTTCGGTCTGACGAAAGAGCATTAATACGTGAATTCACTAAGTTTTTGATTTTACTGACTGTTACCTCTATCGCCAGACTTGCCTTCGCCACCTCAGACCAGGCGAAGTGCAATAGAGTAGGAGTTCCTCAAAAAAGTTGAAAAGTCCAAAAAAACGCTAGCGTTTTTTCCTATTTAAAGGGTGATAGACTGAAAAAGATTGTAAATTTATTTTTGGGTACCCTCCTTCCCCCCTACATTTGATAACATATGGCACCTAAACTATACTGTGGGTACATGTGTAGGGAATTATAATAACTTTATATAATTTTATTAAGGTTCCCTGGCCTTGTGTATTGTAATGTATTTGCTGCAGCACATACGCCCATTGTACTTTAACTGCACGCTGTATGCTAACTAGCCAACACTGGCGTAACTTTGAACTGCTGAGCGTAATTTCGCTGGCGTAATTTCGCCAGCGTTCGTAACCCTGTGCGCAACTTCGGATCTTCCTGAATTAGCGCTGTCCAGGTGAATTTCCGCCTGGCGAAGTTTTGCGATGTGTGCGAAGCCAGCGCAGGCGAATTTTCACCCGTTAGTGAATTTGCCCCCATATCATTATATATATATATATATACCGTCCAAAAATAAGCCTCAGTCACAGGACTTGGTGAAGAATAAATGAAGTTTTATTAAACGTTTCAGGCTGTCTTCAGGGTGTGCAGCCTGGGTTGAGGGTTGACTAAAGTGGCCCATGTGATCCTCACCTTACAGCTTTGTCAGAATACAAAATGAATTACTTTCGATGACAATTAAATAGGAAAGGGGCAGAAATCTCACATCCATTAGAGTGGCTCATTTCATATGTGCGTTATGAATCATAAATGCTGCTTGGCTAAAGATAAAAGGAGTTGGATGTCTAAAACAGCTAGAGTGTAAGCAGTTCGTACACTTGCTATTAAACACATACATGTTATAGTTATATCCAATTAGTTATAGCAGAAGTCTGACCCAAGTCAGTGTAAAATGATTAAAGAGAAATTCTCTATAGAGAGAAAAAGTACCCTGCATAAAACTAGTTGACAAAAAGTTGGTCACTTAGAAACCTTTGATTCTTCCCCACCTACCCAGCATACAGATTTAGGAGATTGGTAACTAAAAATTGTACGACACCAGGGTATTAAATCTAATAGGTCTGAACCTCATAATCCAATAAATAATCAAATAAATACAATTAATTAGTAAAGTAGATACTCCAAATAAATTATAAATCAATTACTCAAAATGCTTATCAGCTAAATTCATTAATTATAATAGAAAGTGATAAAAATGAATAAATGATGTATACCTTACGTATAATCAATTAGCTACAAATTCAAATTAATTTTTGCACATTATATTACAATTAATGAATTTATCTGATAAGTATTTTGAGTAATTGATTTATAATTTATTAGAAGCATCTACTTTACTAATTAATTGTATTTATTGGATTATTTGTTGGATTATCAGATGCAAGGAGCAGACCTATTCGATTTAATACCCTGGTGTTGTACTATTTATTAGTTACCAATCTGCTGGGTAGGTGGGGAAGAATCAAAGGTTTCTGAGTGACCAATTTTTTGTAAACTAGTTTTTTACGGGGGACTTTTTACTTTTTCTCACTATAGAAAGTTTCTCTTTAATTAAACACATACATCTCATTACCCCTGTCCCAATTCCTTATTACTTTTTGTACCACTACCCAAAAGTATAGTGTTTACTAATCCTATGCTGAGTATGTCCTTGTTTATCCAGTAAACTCTTCCCATTTAATGTCTTTAGACTTCACATACAGTATAAAGATTTACTTGCACGATTCTTTTTGTTGCACCTGATTAAATACTGACTACATTCTTTATCGAGCATATGTGTGTAATGCACTTTCTGTCAGTCCCATCCAGCATCCACACTGCCTCTAGCCATTTCAGATACTAATGAACTTGTATTTACTTGAAATATTTAATGTCCTTCCCTATCATGGCAATGTTATTTGTAATCAGATAGTGGGACAAAGTATATTTGCCACAGCCACTCTCCTGCTGAGCCTTTAAACTAGAATTCTTTTTGTTCCTGTTGAAAGCTCTGACTTTGTTACAGTAAAATTACAGTAGTTTGCACTTTCTATGTAACACTATATTCAAGAACAAATTTAAATCTTTCTAGGACAGCAACTAAGTCCAGAATAATTTTTTAAATGGTCTTTTAAAAAGTTTGTTCCCATTTTTAGTCCGTGTATATTTGTGAATAACCTACCTCTGCACTTGGCTGGTTTTGCTTTGCAGTATACATGTATGGGATCCATCAACCAGAAAAACGTTATCCACAAAACTTAGAATTACGGGAAGGTCATCACCCATAGATTCTATTTTAATCAAATAATTCATATTATTTATAAAAATATGGTTCCCTTTTCTCTGTATTAATAAAACAGGACCCTGTACCCGATCTCAACTAAGATCCAATTCATCCTTATTCGAGGCAAAACAATCCTATTGGGTTTAATATTGTTGCCAATAAAAACATGAGGATGTTCACAGTTCACATTAGCAGAGCTAGCAGCCTGGTCCATAAGATTTAGCCATAAAAAATTTAAAGGGGAACTATCGCGAAAATGAAAATTTAATATAAACTTAAGCACACTGAAATAAGAAACTTTCTAAATACAATCAATTAAAAATTCTGTACCGATTCTGAAATATTCAAGTTTATCTTCACTATCCCTCTCTCAGCATTCTCCTCATTCTGTTCTCATTCAATAGTTGGGTGTCAGATGAATGATCCAATATATCTTATAGGGGGGAACCTTTTGCCTAAATGATGCATTAGAGCTCACTCTATTAAAATCACCAGAAATCCTGTCTCTCTACATGCAGAATTTGTGCAAAATGCAGTTATTTTGTTAGATTTTGTTTGTACTGGAATCAGTTATTTGAGTGAGCTCTAATTCATCTGCTAGGAAAGGAAGCCTCCCCTATAAGATATATTGGATCATTCATCTGACACCCAACTGCTGCAAAAAGACAGAATGAAGAGAAACAGATGCTGAGAGAGGGATAGTGAATATAAACTTGATTATTTCAGAAACTATGCAGAATTTTTAATTGATTGCATATAGAAAGTTTCTTACTTCAGTACGAGGAAGCTTATATTCAATTAATTTTTGCTATAGTTCCCCTTTAAGCTAAAAGTTAATAAAGTGTATATACAGAATCATATTTATGTGTTAGCTTATAGATGAACTTACATGATTTAAAAAAAAATAAAGGTTACAGTTAATAAGATTATTTTAACAAACCTTTTTTTAAAACATAAAGAGAATGATAATACATTACAGTACAGTACAGTATGGGACCTGTTATCCAGAATGCTGGGCTTTCCGGATAATGGATCTTTCCATAATTTGGCTCTTCATACCTTAAGTCTACTAGAAAATCATGTAAGCATGAAATAAACCCAATCAGCTTGTTTTGCTAATAAGGATTAATTATATGTTAGTTTGGATCAAGTACAAGGCACTGTTTAATTATTACAGAGGAAAAGAAAAACATTGCTAAAAATTTGGATTATTTGGTTAAAATGTCTATGTAATTTGGAGGTTTCTGGATAACAGGTTTCCCCATAATGTATCCCATAACTGTACCTGCATTCACTTCACCCCTATAGAGCAGTAGCTACCAATATCTAGCTTTACTTATAAGATTTTCTACAAAATACAAGGCATTGGCACGTTTACTAAAGAAAACTACACAATTAAGATTACTAGTCTTTACCCACAGGAATTCATTAAATGATCAAAAATATAATCAGAAATTCTTAAAAATAACTTAATCTTTTATCATTAAAACGCAGATACAGTTGTGACCCCAAAATACTAACTACACATTGGCAGGAACACAACTCATTTACATTATTGCTTGCTACAGATCTTTCATATATTCCTTATTGTGCTCTTTATAAATGGAAAGATCTATTAACTGCATTTGGACTCTGTACAACTGTAAAAGATTAGCCAGAACCTATAATTCTTCTTTTTGCTAACCGTATCTAATTTACATGGTATTGGAGTCAGACATAAAGATACAATTAACAGAATTGACTTTTTATTTCTGCATAAGGGCATTATTTAAAATAGTCAGCATAGAAAACATCTAAGTTATTTTCTAAATCTTGTTTTGTTCTGGGAGAAATTCGTATATTTTTAGACTTTGTACTTATTGTACTTGCTCTATTGTACTTGCTCAAAAAATAGAAGCAAAACCATGTTCCTTGTTTATTTTTACTTGCAGATAATAAATTGTCAATTTCAGTACTGAAATGTATTTTACTTTTTGCAGTTTATGGGCAATGCTGTAAATGCCTGAAGGTATGGACACAAGATAACATTTCAGATATTATTGGTGGAAATAAGCTGCCAGATGCCCAACATATTAAGAGCAAAGTATTATGGAAATATGCTGTAGCTTGTTTTAGTTGTACTGGCATTGATAGGTTTCATAAGTCCATCCATAAGGTCAGACTGAATTATTTTGGAGACATATTAAATGAGTTTATGACCTCTAGGTGTACAAGTCTGTAATGGCCAGTCCAAGGAGAGACAGCTTCACTTACTCTGCACACCAGAAATTACATTTTCAGTTGGAGATTCAAGTGATTAATGCTTAGATTTTGCTGTAACTTTCTGCAAAGCTTGAACTGGAAGTTTTTATTGGGGAAAAGAAAGACATTGCTGACCACATTGCTGTCACACGGCTATGTCTGCCTTCACCAGAATTTCTTACTCCTCTTCCCAGAGAAAGGAAGCTTAAATCAGAGCTCAAAGGAAAAAATAAGTGTATGTTAGACTCTCCTTTTACATAAATCACCTGTTTCATCTCTTGTAAATAAACTTAAAAGTATAATCGTATTCTCCTTTCTGTCTCTCTACACATAGGCTTTACATCAGAGTCCGATATTTGGAAAGACTGTTTTGTTAGTTGTAATATATTGTCTAGACTGTGAATGTAGAAAGGGAGATTGGAGAGAGGGGGATAGTGAATATTAACTTTCTTATTTAAACGGTAGATTCCTGTTAACAGAATTGTTAACAGCGGAATAAATAGGGAGTTTTGATGATTGCTACATAAAGAGGTTTAAACCAACTATTTGCCATGGGTTGCTTCCTGCTGACATCAATGGGAAACTCCATGGATCACACTAGACCAGAGCTCTCCAACCTTTTTTACCGTGAGCAGCACTCAAATGTAAAAACTGTTGGGGAACCATACAAACAAAATAAAAATCCTTGGGGTTCCAAAATAAGGGCTGTGATAGGCTATTTGATAGCCCCATGTGGATTGCTAACCTGCACGAGGCTCTGTTTGAGTACATCGGTGGCTTTTATGCCTGCAAAACTTGAAGCCAGGTATTTCAAAGGGGGCACTTACTACGAGGCCCCTGGGAGCAGCATCAATGGGGTGGAGAGCAACATGTTACTCATAAGCCACCTGTTTCGCCGAAAAAATTGTTACTTTTCAGCGAAATTCGCGAAACGGCAAAAAAAATTGCGAAACGGCAAACAATTCGCAAAATGCATTGAAGCCAATTATTTTTACTCGCGTCAATTTAGACGACTGCGACAATTGTTATACGTTCGCCTATCTTGGCCAAATGCATTAAAGTCAATAATTTTGACGCATGACAATGTTTATGTGCGTGACCATTCTTTTTCCAAATTTTCCGTTAGCAGATTATTTGCTGGTGGCGAAACTCGGAAATTTGTGCCTGTCGAATTTATTTGCCCATCACTAATAATTGCATGTTAAGGGCAAGGCCAGTGTTATTTCCCTATTATGGTGTTTAGGAACAACACTTCCATAGCCCATTGCATTTTTCATTTGTGTTTTAACACTTGTTTTTTTCATCAATGAATTTTTAGAAATCCATTGATATGTATCTAATGACTGGGGAAATATCAGTCAATATCAGTCGATATTTTTAATTATCCCTTTACAAATTGTTTTCAAATAATGACTGGCTTGAGGGTGGTGAATTCCATAGGAGGGTTTGGCCAGTGTTTAAACTAGTTGATTGGATCTGTATCAATAATGATTGAGTTGGTTATGCATCCAATATCGGATGGATTCCGCCAAATCCAACGCATGGCGAAACCGAATCCTTAAAATCATGTGACTTTCGTCACTAAAACAAGGAAGGAAAAAATGTGTAACCATGTTTGCATGGGTGGTTCTCTTTGGCCCTTCCTAGCCCTAATTTGAATATGTAAATTAGGGTTCAGATTCCGCTTGGTATTCAGCTGAATATATAAAGAGCTGATCTGATTCATTATAGATCATTGCAGTAATAAATCCTAATGAATGTTATGGATCATTCAAAATGATCATTCATTCCATGGCAATCTGTAATAAATCAGCAGATGTAGCAGGGTATTAGAGGTTTTGATTGCCGCTATACATAGCGTTGTGTGTCACAACCCTTAAAATCTTGCAGGCAATTTACTAAATAGTGCCATTTAAGGATGACTTGCACGTCAGATTCACATCTATATCCCTTATTTAACCGTGATGACTCATACTGACTCACATTAATAGAAATAAATTTAACTTGTTGTCTGTATCTTCTATGTTAGTGTACAAATAGGAAACATTTGGTTATAGGGAATGCTGATTTATTGGTCAGCATATTTTGTGATTCATGTACAAGCGCAAGGGCAAACTTGATTTACGTTGCTATGTACATTTTTATGTGCCAAGAGGATATTTAAAGCAAACCATTTTGCCTGAGGCAAATTAGGGCTTCTTGCTTTATATGCATTAATATGTATTTGTGTCTTGGGGAATATTAAGGAAGAGGAACACAATACTTGATAAAGCAATTTAATTTTCAAAAATATTGCCTTCAGTTTAAAAAACATTAGAGATAAAATAAATGGATTTCTTTTAATCTATCGTTGTTCCTTTGACAGTATGTGATTGGCAAGTTAAAGGGGCAATATAGCCTTATGTCCAACATGAATTCACTTAATAGACCTTGAAATGGACATTCATTTTACTGTACATATTGCTTTAATTTAAAGTATTTCTTGTTTGCTGCTCTAAACAGTCCTCTACAGTGGAATTTAAAGCACTCTTAACTTCAGCTTGGTCCCCTATCTTTTACTCTTTAGTGCAATTGTGGGAGGAGAAGAAAGCAGTTAATCAAACTTCCATTTTCTTATAAATACCCTGTAAAATTCACTCCTCCTTATCTGTAAACTAGAGAAAGTAGTAGTTAGAGAAAGGGATTTATACTGGGATCTTAATCTTGACTAGGGTGAAGAGGAGAGGGTAGAAAGGATCTTGGCAAAGGATCTTGTATTAGTACTTTATAATAAAATAAAGCAAATATAGCAGTTCTTAACTAAAAAAAGAAATGCAGTATGTTTTTAACACACCTTGTTTATCTGGCTGTTACTTTAAAGAAGCAAATAATGTGTCACATCTAGATTAGTATTAGTGGGTAACTATTGGCAATTACCTGGCTAAGGTTGTTATGATGGAGGGGGTGAAGTATATAGGACACAGTATAACACTCACCTGCTATTACATCTAATGGGCCTAGATTTCAGACAAGTCAATCATAAATGAGATTATTTCCAGGCTTCCCAATGGTACTTTCTCAGGACTTGTCAAGAATAACACATCATTAGTATACAGAATTCTGCCCAAGACAATTTTAAAATAGGCGACTTTTACTCGTACTTCTATCACTTAGGCAGCCATCACAATACTGCTATAATACACACACATACGGCTATAAACAAACAGTCCTCCCCGTTCCCTGAATTCTACATATATACAAGGCAGAAAGTTATAATGACTTGTCTTTCCTCACTTATTGAGAGAGAGTGGTCATGATTGGTTAAACCCCTTGTGTTTAAAATAAGAACTGGACATAATTACTGTATTCACCAAACTAATAAAAGAAACAAAAACAACTTTAAGGAAATATTCATTATTGCTGTTCTAATAATGACTATCAATGATGAGTATCAAGGACTATCACCATGTGACCAAAATATTTTGTTTTTAATCTAATAATAATATTAAAGGCAAACATTATTAATGTAAGAGTTGGATGAGTTGTTGTATGAGCCTGAAACATAGATATCATGCTATTAAAATGCAATACAGATGTGAATTTGAACTTGCATTGTGGTGTTTATAGAGAGAAGTCCTTACATGACTTGCTTGAACTTTTGATAGATAAGTAATGACAGGCCCTGTATCAGGGAAGCATATTGGGGATCTACAAATCCTCTAAAACTAACTATTAACACCTACTTGAATCTGCCGGTTTTTCTATTCTTTACATACGAGGGTTCGTTTATGACCCCTAAGGCAGTATGCAAAGTGCAAAATGAACACAATGCCATATCCAGGTGCAGAATTGCTGCAGTTCTCTGCGGTCTGCATTTGACAGTGCTGTAAAGACTTCATATTAAAATAATTTGTTAAATTGTAACCACTGTTAATCATCAGGCACATCTCTATTTCATGTATCTCAGGGGTCAGCAACCTTTACTATCAAAAGAGCCATTTTGCCCCCTCTTCCACTAAAGAAAAATAGTCTGGAGCCGCAAAACATAACACAGCTTATAAACGTAAAAGTTTTAACCTTTTTTAATTTTAACTGTTACAACAACAGAATACAACAAACAGAAGAGCAGTGTGTATGTGTAGGCCTATTTTGAAATAAATGAAAATTGAATACCCCTATTAAATGCTAGTGTTTAATGTGACTTCTGTTTCTGAAGCTCCATGCTGATCTTCCTTCTCTTGTCTTAAGTGTGTGACCACAGTAAGGACCATGATGAATCATCTTGCTGCGGCTCGGTCTTGCCTGTCACTGTTGGGACGTCTATACAGCCCTCGCACCTGCTGGCGGCTTCCTGCGTGCGCGACCGGGGTCAGCTAAGCCGCCAGCAGGTGCGAGGGCTGTATAGACGATGTGACAGGTAAAGCCGCAAGACCGAGCCGCAGCAAGCAGGATGAAGAGCCGCATGAGGCTCCGGAGCCGCAGGTTGCCTACCTTTTTCCGCTGTATCCTTATTAAGATGTTTGACTTTGACTTTGAAGATGAAATAAATATTATAAAAATGTATCAGATTTAGCTTTTGTTATTTCACCCTCTTTTTCAAAGAGTGTGAAGCAAGTGATGGCTGCAGAAATGTCAGCTACAGAGAATAAAAAAGATAGTAGGAAAGCAACAATTCTGTACACATGTCAGTGCTACCTCCTAGATAAATATGTAGATAGATCTCTATGCTTATAAGGGTTTTGTAAAGAAATGTATGATATAAATATAAATATAATTAATCAGCTGCTGTAGATGTGTGTGGCATATAAGTGTAGGGATGTGAAAATCTTAGACACCCTTACACTTTACAGACAGGCACATCCCTAGTAATATGGACACCTCAGTGGGTCCTTATGGGGACCTTGTGCTTATGTAACCCCTGCAGTTCACACAGTGTACACCAGATGGCACTGTGCCAGAGTATAAAAGGTTTAAGAACCATGTGCTCTGGGTCCATTGCTTTAGCCCAACCAAACAGGCTGGAAGGGAATGGGTAGTGCTGACCCTAGGCGCCTTGGCCCTAGTAATTAGACAGCTATACTCGTTTTATAGATCGCTCTAGGAGTGATAGAGAGGTTATTTAGTTGAGCAGCTCAAGGCTCTGCCGAGGAGATTAGAGGGATTAAGATCCCAGGGTATTACTGACCCGGAGTAAGGAACCAAGTGTTGAGATAGGGATGATAGGAGTTCCCCTAGTCTGCCACTGGAAGATATCCTGAAAACCGGGCAATACCCATCACATGCTGTCAATTTACTCTCTGCTGTATATTCCCTAGCCTGTGGGGATTCAGCTTATACGTGCAGTGAGTATATGCTTCCTTTATGCTGCTGTGTATGTTCTATACTCCATTGTGGATCAATGTGTTAAATGATCTCTGTGCTATTATTCAATAAATACTGTTCTTTGTTCAACTGTTAAAGAACTACTGGCGCCCATCATTGTGCTAACGCACCAGGTTACAGTTACACTACACCCTTGCCTCCACACCGTTGCGAGGGCTTACCCCTGAGAAAGAGAGCTCATCGGTGGTCTCAGCCCACCAAGGAAAGTATCTTAAAACTGCCCTAGCACAAGTCAGTTTACTATAGCGCTACATAAGTATAGCATAAGGAAGTCCACTATACACATATGTTTTCCTTCAGAGCTGTGCAGGGGGGATTGATTATTTTTGATCCCTTCCAGACAATCTGCCATTCACACCAAAGAATTTTACCCGAGTGGCAAAGTGATTACAGCGAACAGTGATCTTCATACCTTGAGTCTACTAAAAAACGATGTAAACATAAAATAAACCCAACACGCTGTTTTTTTTTCCAATAAGGATTAATTATATCTTAGTTTAGATCAAGTGCAAGGTACTGCTTTTTTATTACAGAGAAAAAGTTTCTGTAATGAGGAACTTTCTGGATAACGGGTTTCTGGATAACGGATTCCATACCTGACTACATTAACTACGGAATGATATATTGCAACTACTTGAATTGTTTTTATAGAACGCTGGAATCTGTATTAATATGTGTAGCTATTAAACATTCTACTATAACTATGCAACTTAATTGGGCTTTGTAATTTCACTAAGGGGCATATTTATCAAGGGTCGAATTTCGAATTGAAAAAACTTCGAAATTCAAATTCAAAAAGACCAACTAGAATTAAGTCAAAGTTTTTTTGGGGTTGGATAGGTCCGTTTTCGATCAAATAGGACCGTATTCGGCTGAATTTGAACCGTACATATTGAAGTAATAGCGCATTTGATCAAATTTGATTCAAAGTTTTTTTTTGATTTTTCAAAGTCCACCAATTGACTCCAAATAGGTTCTAGGAGGTCCCCCATAGGCTAAAACAGCAATTCAGCAGGTTTTAGATGGCGAATGGTCGAAGTCGAATTTTTAAAGAGACAGTACATGATAAATTTCAATATTCAAATTTTTGGCAAATTCGAATTGAATTTGGACTATTCTGTAGTCAAAGTACACAAAAATAGCTTGAAATTCTAATTTTTTCAATTTGAAAATTCAACTCGACCTTTGATAAATCTGTCCCTTACAGTTCCAATCCAAAACGAATCAGTGTGACGGCATTTATAATTCTAAAATAATATATTATGATAATATAGTGACAGTCATTCTGCTTTAGGGGACAGGGAATTTCGATTACACCTTTGCAGCAGTCTGAAAAACATTTTCCAGGTATCTCAAACATATTTATAACATTCCACATTATCATAATGTGAAAAATATTACTTCAACTTTTTCGTTGACTCTAAGACTTATTTAGTTTGCATAGTATCTGCATTTGGCTTCTTTGAATACACTAAAAAAATACAAGTTTAACATTTCTTTGAAACAAATGTGACATTATGGTTCTTTATAAGATAAAATGCTACCTGCGCAAAGAATTGCTGTCTAAAATGCTGACACAAGCACAACAAAATCAACTTAGCTGTTTTTTTTAAATGCAAATAAATATTAAACAGAAAATATTGCTAGCACAATAGCCTAGGCCTAGAAAGTTTGTTTAAAAGAGTCTACCTAGTACATAAAAATGTTATAGGACACAGATTTGGGGGTGTTGCATTAGGTCCATTATGCTGGTCCAATTGCTAATTGAATAGATTAGTATACAACGTTTGGCGTTGGTTGGTGGGGTTGGTGTTGGTGGGGGGTATCTCACTGACCAACACAAGATGCAGGATTCAGACAGTGTACTCTAAATTGTTATCCAGAATGCTTGGAACATGGGGTTTTCAGGATAAGGTAATTCATACCTTTCCGTCTAATAGAAAATAATTTAAACATTAAATAAACCCAATAGACTGGTTTTGCTTTCAATAAGGATTCATTATATATTCGTTTGTATCAAGTACAAGGTACTGTTTTATTATTTGTATTATTTTTATTATTTGTATTGTCTGGATAAAATGTAGTCTAAAGGAGATGGCATTCCTGTAACTTGTAGCATTGTGGATAATGGGTTTTCTGGTAAAGGATCCTATACCTGTATTGCTTTATAATACACAAGATTATCCTATTAATTATATCCTTATAAACGGTGTTTAGGGATGTCATCAGTTATAATCAGAGCTTAGTGATGTCATTTCTGTTACACGACTCACTGAAACTTGTGTATTATAATAAATAAAGTACACCTGTTGCAAATTATAAGAATATTAGAAGTCACGTCAGAGTTCTATGAGCTGTATGAAAACACTCAACCTATCCTTATATTTTACAATAGTGGGTGCTTTATTCGCTATATATTTATTCTTTACTGTACAAGCTAATTGAGGCTAATGGTAGACGGGTCTTTTTTCCATAGTGTATTTTAGCTGGCAGAGAAAAGCCTGAAGCCGTCCTATATTATTGGGGAGCAGTATAGGCAGTTTTGCCTGTTCACCAACGTGCTTACTGTATATTTAGGACAGTACAATTAGCTCATGGAAGCACTATCAGTCCAGGCAGCTGAATCCTTCAGCAGAGGTATCAGTGTGGTGCTATCTTGTTACTTTCCCATTGTTGTGTTGATAGGCTGCTGATGACTGAAGTTTAGCAGAACACAAGTCACATGACTTGAGGGCACCTGGGAAATGGACATAATGTCTAACCCCATGCCAAATATCAAAATTAAATATTAAAAAACATTTTTCCTCTTTTAAAAAAATGGAATGCACTTAGAGAAGTATATACAGATACAGTGTTTGTTGGAAAAAACACAATAAAGTGAAAAAAAAAATGGATTGGAGTACAGAATTCTCCTGGAGCAGCACTAATAAGTGATGTGTTTTGAAAAAAGCATGTTTTCCCGCGACAGTATACCTTTAAGAGCTACATGCAGAAAAGCAGCAGTCAAAACTCCTGGTTTCCCATTAGTCTATCCCTCTGAGAGGCCTCATTTACAAACAGAGAAATGGGGTGCAAACTGATGTGCTCTTGCTCCCCTTCGTGTTCTTTCACTTCTTCTCAGGGACATTGTAAATGAGCCTTCTAGTCTTAAACTGATTTATTAACGTTATGCAGGCAGCATAGTGGTACAGAGTTTGCTTTGGATATTTAGATTTTGGGATTTCCTGCTGACCACAGAACTATTTGTTTTTCTATGGCTGTGCTTCTTTAGTTCTCCCTGCATATAAAAATAGAAATTTCTTATTGGATTAAGTTGAAATAGCCCCTACTGTATAGGGAAATCGTATGGTAAGCTCCTCTGGTGTAGGGGCTAGTGAGAATATTTTCTCCAAGGTGCTAATTAAAAATAAATTTTACAACTACCTCCTCAGAAATCTACATCAAAGAAGTAGCAGGCAGTGCTCAGTGTAAAATACTTCTAAAATTATCTGTATTGCTGGGAAAAATAAAGTTAAAATATTCCTGTAAATACATTTATTGGCTTCAATTTATTCATTGTGTTTTAATATATCTAGCTTTGGAAATACATTATAGCACTGGCTGTGATATCCACATGATGACCCAGAATGTTGTCAGTGTGTGTTTGTGCTCTCAGATATTTACTCACAGAGTAGTAACAAAAGGGCAGCTGGAATACTCCTTTCCTTATGTGAAAATATGAATTCTCCCATATGTAGACACTCAGCTCATCTTTTTAGATTTTCCTGCTGTTAATAATCAGTTTGGGCAGATCATTGTAAAACTAGGAGTAAGTTTTTAGAGTAAGGGGCAGATTTATCAAGGGTCAAATTTTGGGTTTATGGGAGTTTCTAAAAACTCCCATCAACTCCCATAAACTTGAAATTCAAAAAAAACAATTGAAAATTGAACAATTGAAATTCATTTTAAAAATTGCATTTTTTAAAAATGGGGGAATAAGATTGATTTTTTTTTTATAAAGTCCACCAAACTACTCCAAATTGATTGTAGGAGGTCCCCCATAGGCTAAAACACCAATTCTGCAAGTTTTAGATGGCGAATAGTCGAATTCTTACATAATAAATTTGAAAATTTGATTGAATTTGGACTATTCCCTATTCGAATTACACTTAAATAAACTTGAAATTTGAATTTAAAAATTAGATTTTTCAATTCGACCCTAGATAAATCTGCCCCATAGTGTAAAACTAGGGCATCACATCAAAGGCTAGTAGATTTTATCTCTGCTTCTTACTCTGATATTTGTACATACTCACAAAAATAATTCCACTGATGAATTCCAATTCCAAGGCACACAAACTATAGTCTTCAGGAGGCACAGATATTGGGGAAACCATCAAGCCTGGGTTCCTGAAGAAGTGCATAGGGGGTTATTTACTAAACTCCGAATGCAAAAATCACGAAATATTTGTGGTTTTTTTTTTTTAAATTGGACTTTTAAAAAAATCACGAATTTTTCGGAATTTATTAAACCCAGAGGATGTAAAAGTCAGAATCTGAAAATCCGGCATCTCAGACCTGTAGAGGTTGCATATAAGTCAATGGGAGAGGTCCCAATGATTTTTTGATGTGCGCTGGGTTTTTGGCAATACCCCAAAGTTTTCTGAGTTTTCGGGTGAAAAATCCGAAAAAATCACGAAAAATCAAGAAAATTGGATTTTTCACGATTATTTCCCAGTCCAAAAACACCAGTGTGGATTTGGTCAGAGTTTTTTCAGAAAATATTGAGATAAATTTGGACTTTGATAAATAACTCTCATAGAGTAAAAAAGTGTTTTTTTCTAACTAGTTTAGTAAATCTACCCCCAGGGTGTTTTAGGGTTGTACAGTCACCTGTATTGCTTTTGTTCCTATGAATAAAGCATTTATTAATATAAGAAATAATGTGCCCATTTTTAAACTGTGTCATTTAGGATGCTCACATGTTATTGTGAGTTTTTTTATTTCTAGAACTCTATACATGTTTATTTTATAGGACAGGATTTAGTCACCACAACTCACTATAGTTTTATTCATTTTTATCTTAAACCCAGCTAAATATTCTTCCTTGATTAGAGAAAAAACAAACACAAACATTTAAATTATGATTCTGTATTAGGGGAAGGTGATAAAGAATGAATACTCTGGGTACAAACAAAACCTTCTTAAAGGCTAGGTCCTTGCATGAACTGTGGTCCTTGTAGAACTAGTTCTCCAGTGATTTAGGTTACACAGTCAACTCTCTGCTAAGTTACTATGCTACACTCGTCAGACAGCACTGCATAAAGTAATTTGTCCCATTCCGCTATAAAACTTTTCATCCAAAGGGACAAAGACAGAGGGTGAACACAAATAAAGAGACAAAAATACTTCAAAATGCCTAATAAAAGGGAGGATATTTGTGACAGACTGGGTTGATTATATATACTAATATGGCTGCCACATGGCACGACTAGAGTAATTACCAACAGCAACAAATGAGAAATTAGTTTTGCTAAATCTACTTCAAGTTAAAAATAAAAGCAATGATATGATTTCTATACAATTTAGTGCCTGGTAGTAAGTTAGCTCACAGACATTCTCTAGGGACAAAAAACTTTGTGGGTGATGACCTAGGGATCATCACATTTTTCACTAGAGATCAATGGACCTCTAGCTACTGCTCTAGGAAGGAGGGGAGGTGGACAGTAGTAGTTCCGGTCATACATAATGTATGCAGAATCATGTCTCTTATCTCTTGAGTTGTTTTAAAGAATGAATAGAAAGCTATAGAGCTATTTTTTGTGTACTTCGACTAGGGAATAGTCCAAATTCGATTCGAATATAAAAATTTATCATGTACTGTCTCTTTAAAAATTCGGCTTCAACCATTCGCCATCTAAAACCTGTTGAATTTCTGTTTTAGCCTATGGGGGACCTCCTAGAACCTACCTGGAGTCAATTGGTGGACTTTAAAAAAATCTAAGTTTTTTTTGGGGAAAACTTCGAAACGAACTCGATCGAATGCGCTATTCCTTCAATTCGAGCGACTCGAATTCAGCCGAATATGGACTTATTTGATCGAAAACTGACCTATTCAACCCCAAAAAACTTCGACTTTATTTCGGTCGGTCTTTTTGAATTCGAATTTCGAAGTTTTTTCAATTCGAAATTCGACCCTTGATAAATATGTTTATTTTTTTAACTTCAAATTCGAATAAAAAAATACCAACCGAAATGTATTAAAGTCCAAGTTCTTTTTGTGGGTGAATAGTCCATATTTGTTCGAATTTGAATCGTACGAATCAAAGTAATAGCGCATTTGATCGAATTCGAATCAAAGTTTTTTTTTAAAGTTTACCAATTGACTCCAAATAGGTTCTAGGAGGTCCCCCACAGGCTAAAACAGCAATTCGCAAGGTTTTAGATGGCGAACGGTCGAAGACAAATTTTTAAAGAGACAGTACAATTTAGATATTACAATTTTCCATTTTTTAAAAAATTCAAAACGAATTTGGACTATTCCCTAGTTGAAGTGCACAAAAACACAAAAAATAGCTTGAAATTCTAATTTTTTTTAATTTGATTTTTTACTTCAACTTTGATAAATCTGCCCATTAAGATATTCTCTACTGTGTCGCAACCTTTTCATAGTGCCAAAGTGCTATCAGATGACACTGCTCTAGTTAAAGGTTTGCATAAATGCCCACATATAAGAAGTGCCAACATAAACTTATCTTGAAGGAAAACACAAAACATCCATTCTACAGATAAATCACCAGCCCTCAAAAACAGTGATGAACTGACATGTCTCAAAGAAACAATCTCAAGCAACTCTCCTGAATCTACTATAAGTATTTATATTTAAATATCTTCTTTGTGAGCATATGCTTAAGCAGTTTTCATGATGGGCAAATTATTCAGTAACCACTGGTACCCTATGGATGGAAAATTTAATTTTTCAACATTCTACTTAATTCGCGATTGGGATCAAGAATTATATTCTATGGCAACAAGAACTTTAGTCAATAGGAATTTTTCTGCTTGTAGAGACCAGGAATAAAACTACTGCTCAGTAGATCATGGATTTTTTTGTGTAATGGAATCAGTAAGTGGACATGAACTTGTTCAGTTGATAGGATTGATTTAATAAATACTTTTTTTAACATTTGTATTTTGCAAATCATCTGCACCATTGCAATGTTTATATGGGAAAATAGCTAATTCGTTGTGATCTTTGATTCTATTTTTGATTCTAGTTGTTTTTAAATTCAATATAAATGTATTCCTAAAACGAAATCTATTTTTCTGTGTGAGCAGATTGGAAATGATCAGTTTAACGCATATTTAGTTCTAGTCCCACCTATATATCACTCCAACATGCACATGGCCTGGTGGCTTAGGCCACATATCCGACAGTTATGGCTGAAGCGATTTATGTTAGGAAACCCTTGTGGCACATCAGTTCAGATTTTAATTCTAATGAAGTTTTTCTGGCATGTGTTTGTTAAAGGGGTTGTTTACCTTTGAGTTCACTTTGAGCATGCTATAGAGAGTGATATTCTAAGAAAATTCGCAATTGGTTTTCATTTATTATTATTTGTGGGTTTTGCTAAAATTGCAAACTGGAGAGCTGCTGAATGGAAAAAATTTGTACAACATTTACCAATGAATGCAGAAATTAGCATCTGCAAGTGGCAGCACTGTGCATTCTTAATCAATGTGTGTGTAAGTAGGATAGCTCTATCATGCTTATATGCATGGAGTTTATACCAGGCTTACCTTGTGATTCACTAGATGCAAGCCAGGCAATGTGGCCATAACAACCCAAATGGAAACCAGGAATTAATACCTACTCAAGGCTCCCTTGCTCCCCTGCTCCCAGTTCTTTGCCACATGTGTACAGGTGCATGCAAATTGGCTGAACCGGGACACTGGTTTAGAGGAGCATGTATAGACACCAGTACCTTTGTAAATGGTGTTTAAGCAGGCAATTATGTCCTTTGCTACTTGTTTTTTTTTGGTCTTGGTTTCAGTTACAAGAAGGCCTACAATTTTTGTACAATCCGGCTATGGATAGAGTATTTTTGGGTTCATTTCTAAACACTAGGCATATATGGCCATGGGCAGAAACCAATAGCAACCAATCAGCCATTGGCTTTTACAGCCAGCTGCAGGTTGAGCAGTGAGAGCAAACACTCTATTGGTTACTGCCCAGGGGTAAATTGGTGTTTATAAATGAGAAAGAAGTTAAATGCTAGCCCCGCCACTGTATACATGTGTTTGCTCAGCAGTCTGCACATGCTCACTCTTACATTAGTGCTTCATAAGAAGCTTTCTAAGCTCCAGTCACTCTATCTCCAAAATGAAGTTGAGCTTAGTGAGCTGTTTATGAAGCACTAATGGTGACCATGTGCGGACTGCTGGGCAAACAAGCACATGTGTAGTTGGCTATACAGGAACAGTAACACCAAAAAATTAAAATGTTTTAAAGTAATGAAAAAATCATGAAGTGTTGACCTGCACTAGTAAAACTGAAATTTTTGCTTCAGAAACACTACTATAGTTCTTATAAACAAGCTGCTGAGTTGCAATGGCTGAAATTGAAGAAATGGCACAGGATAAATAGTGGATAACAGATAACACTATTATGTTCTACAGAGCTTATCTGATGTGTAACCTGAGCCTTTTCTCCTTTGAATGGCTGCCCCCATGGCTACACAGCAGCTTATTTATATAAACTATAGTAGTGTTTCTGAAGCAAACACACCAGTTTTACTTGTGCAGGGCAACACTGCATTATATTTTTATTACTTTAAAAAATTTCATTTTTTGATGTTACTGGTCCTTTAAGTCCATAGTTCAAGATACTAAGCAATGCAGCAGTTATTAATGTTTCCTTTTGTACATAGGTTATTTACTTTGCCATGTAAGCATTTACTTTTTCCTATATTAAGGGTTTCCTGCTGGGCACCACTTTGGCAACTGTTTTTTTTTTTTAATTTTTTTCAAAATCTCTATAATGGAATTAGTTTATTGAAGAGCAGAGTCCCAGAAAATCAATAGCATTTCAGGTTTCTTCTGAAATCATTATTATTCCAACTGAACCCTTGTTGAATATGGTTTTGAACACAATGGACATCATATTTATATTGTTTCCTGAAAATAAATTGATGGGGACAATATTGAGCCCTGACTTGACCTTTATAAAATTCAGTACGTGTACGGTGCTCAGTAGGATATTAAGCTGAGCCCAGATATTGTTGGTGCCTGAGGAAATGCAATTACTAGGCTCACTGCATTATGATTAAATTACAAAATTTCACTGCTTAAAATAAATGTTATATTATTATCTAAATAGGGAAATCCAGTCACAGTCTTACATTGTAATTATTTTAACGAGCTATGGGCTTGTTGTAAAATTTTTCTCTCTGACTTAACAATTAAATCATTTTTTTAACATGGAGGAATCCATGGAGGAAAGGTTTCAGTGATGCAAAGGGAAAACATATCCTGCTTCACCATTTACAAGAAGCTGGGACAGAATTTGTCAGAGAAACATAAGAAGGACATCTGCAAATAATAGGGGGAGTCCATCATAAGTCCTTTTTGAGGGATATATATAAATATGTATATGTTAGTTTAATACAATGATTTCCAGTTGCTTATAAATATTTCTTTCTGAGGTTTAGTACAAAGCCAGGGAAAAGGAATACAATGTTTTTTAACAAAATCTATATACTCAAATGTGGTTATTATACAATACACCCAAGTCCAAGGGCAGCTGAAATACAGCAGATATAAAACTGATACATTCAACATGACATTGAATTAAATAAGGAATCCTGGCAACAACCCAACTTACAACTGAATTCATTTCCAGGGGAATCACATGTGCACCAAGCAACATGCTGATAAATTAATTACAGGGAATCCTCATGTAGGCCTAACTGATTGTTGAACTGCATTTCATTGAAATCAGCCACACACCAAGTAGAAATGTAGAATATTCTGTATCTCTATTTAATTTGTGTATATTCTATGATCAACAAACACCTCTCAACCCATATATGCTTTCAGCACTCCAATGAGTGTTGAAAAGGGTTTAGTTGTGTCAAAGACCAGGCAATGTTTTGGGCTCCTACACTTTATAAAGGCTTGGAAAAGGGCAATGCAGCGTGAATGTTCTGGATTACATGGTCACCCTTACAATGGGGTTAGCAGCCTGCCCCCGACGCTACAAAGAGAGATTCTATAGTAGAGCATTTACTCCGTTTTTTTTTTTCATTTTTCAAAACCCAATATTTACAGAACACTGAATTCATCAAAATTTAAAGGACAAGGAAAGGCAAAAAAATAAAATCCCATTTTTACTTTCTTTAATGGAAAAGAAACTTATCTCCAATATACTTTAATTAAAAAATGTGTACCGTTTTTATAAGAAACCTGACTGTATGCAGTGAAATTCTCCCTTCATTTACTGCTGTGGATAGGAATCGTCAGATGGTCCCTAACTGCTGAGCAGGGAAACTATCATACTTATGAACAGCAGGGGGAGCCCCCGCCTTACTTCCCAGCCATGCAGAACTCAAGCAGCTTTGTTTTTGACAATCCCTAAGCAGCCCAGACCACACTGAGCATGTGCAGGGTCAGGGTCAGGGTCAGGCAAAGATGTTTAACAAAGTTACAAGATGGTGACCCCAGTGGCCAACTTTAAAAAAGCAGAAATCATTTGTTTGATTAGGCTTGTGGTGCAGTAAGTTCATGCTTATGTTTAATATACAAAATACAGCATTTCTAGCCTTATTCTATTTTAGACTTTACTTGTCCTTTAACTGAACATGCAGAAATGTTAAGAGACACGAACACTGATCAAAATTATCCTTATAATTCTCAATGTGCTTTCACTTTAAGGTCTCGTATGGGTACAGTTATCTGGAAACCCATTATCCAGAAAACTCTAACATACGAGAAGGTAATCTCCCATAAACTTCATTATAATCAAATAATTAAAAATGTCCAAACATATTTTCTTTTATTCTGTAACATTAAAAAAATGCTTCGTATTTTATCCAACTAAGATATAGTTAATCCTTATTGGAGGCAAAACAGTCCTCTTGGATTTATCTAATGTTTAAATCATTTTGTAGCAGACTTAAAGTATGGAGTACCAGATTACGGAAATACCCCTTCTCCAGAAAACCCAAGGTCCCAATCATTCTGGACAATAGGTCCTATAGATATAACTTGCCCATGTGAGAAAAATGTCTTAAGAATCTTGAGACTCAATGAAAATGTAAATGGTAAGTACCCAAAATGAAAGAAGGCATCAAACATTCCATGATGAGATACTGTAGGTTGAGATGCTCCTAGAGAGAATCTAGAAGAATATCTGAATTTTGATAAGTTGGCTCCTTTGTTGTAAATTCTGGTTAAAACCCAACTAATGCTGAACTGAATTCCAAGAAATTTTGAACATGCATACAACAGGACATTGGACAAAATTCCAAGGAAAGCTAAAATAACACTGAATTTAATTTCTAGAAACTCTTGCATATAACCAACAGATGAATGAAATGATAAATGCATTAGATCCAATGCACCAATGCATCCAATAAACTCAATACATAAATTAAGTTCCAATGCATCACATAAAGCAGTACGTAACCTTGATTCATCAGAATTCAGTAGTAATTTAAAATCAAAACCTCTTACTACAGAAGAGGTAACACTAGTAAACACTTTTTAAAGCCATTCCTAGGCAGGGATATATAAATGTAATGCCATATGTATAAAAATGTCCTCGTTTATTTATGCAAGTAGTTCAGCTTTGCCAGGTGCTGAGAACCAGCACCTCAGCTTCAGACACATTTACTGCTATGATGTTTATATTGTGATAAATGTAAAACTGCTGTTTCCTTAACCAAAAGTCAAAACTGATGTAAACAATAATCACTTCTGTAATAACCCAAAACATTAATGAATGTAATATTTTCCTGGTTCAAAGCTGTATTTTTTGCTACTCTGTAGTATGGTTACACTTCGACCCTCTTTGTCTGTCAGGCTCTTGTGATGTTGTGTGGAGGAAAGGAATAATTGTTGAACAACAAAAGGTTACTGGTTAAATTAAGGAATGTTGGCCTGGAACATAGTATTTGTACCTGGATAGCGAACTGGCTAAAAGATAGACTACAAAGAGTGGTGGTAAATGGAACATTTTCTAATTGGACCAGTGTTGTTAGTGGAGTACCGCAGGGCTCTGTACTAGGTCCCTTGCTTTTCAACTTGTTTATTAATGACCTGGAGGTGGGCATTGAAAGTACTGTTTCTATTTTTGCAGATGATACTAAATTGTGCAGAACTATAGGTTCCATGCAGGATGCTGCCACTTTGCAAAGTGATCTGTCTAAACTGGAAAACTGGGCAGCAAACTGGAAAATGAGGTTCAATGTTGATAAATGCAGGTTATGCACTTTGGCAAAAATAATATAAATGCAAGTTATACACTAAATGGCAATGTGTTGGGAGTTTCCTTAAATGAAAAGGATCTAGGGGTCTTTGTAGATAACACGTTGTCTAATTCTGGGCAGTGTCATTCTGTGGCTACTAAAGCAAATAAAGTTCTGTCTTGCATAAAAAAGGGCATTAACTCAAGGGATGAAAACATAATTATGCCTCTTTATAGGTCCCTGGTAAGGCCTCATCTGGAGTATGCAGTTCAGTTTTGGACTCCAGTCCTTAAGAGGGATATAAATGAGCTGGAGAGAGTGCAGAGACGTGCAACTAAATTGGTTAGAGGGACGGAAGACTTAAATTATGAGGGTAGACTGTCAAGGTTGGGGTTGTTTTCTCTGGAAAAAAGGCGCTTGCGAGGGGACATGATTACACTTTACAAGTACATTAGAGGACATTATAGACAAATGGCAGGGGACCTTTTTACCCATAAAGTGGATCACCGTACCAGAGGCCACCCCTTTAGACTAGAAGAAAAGAACTTTCATTTGAAGCAACGTAGAGGGTTCTTCACAGTCAGGACAGTGAGGTTGTGGAATGCACTGCCGGGTGATGTTGTGATGGCTGATTCAGTTAATGCCTTTAAGAATGGCTTGGATGATTTTTTGGACAGACATAATATTAAAGGCTATTGTGATACTAAACTCTATAGTTAATATAGGTATGGGTATATAGAATTTTAATTAAAAGTAGGGAGGGGTGTGTGTATGGATGCTGGGTTTTCATTTGGAGGGGTTGAACTTGATGGACTTTGTCTTTTTTCAACCCAATTTAACTATGTAACTATGTAACTATGTAACACCAACGATGCTGCAAAATTAGGATGCCAGTGGATCTTATCCATTCAATAAACTCACCTAGTACAAACTGTCAGCCGAGGTAGATAATTGTAGGGGTATTCGTGGGCAGAGCAAATACACTGGTACACTGAAGATACACTGAAGATAGGACTGGATGGGTTTAAGTTCAACCTTGTGGTCCATATCCCCTCCAGTGAATGTCTCGGGGGAAGATACTAACGTGATGTCCCTTCCAGCTTGGTGTTTCTTCACTTTCAAGCAAAGTATGGCCTAAGAGAGCTACCTCAAGTCTGTAGATTCTAGAGGTGTACTAGTACAGGTGCTATTTCTGTCATCTAAATACCTTGTTCACAGGGTTCATGCTCCTCCACTTTTACTAAGGGTTTCTAAGGGTTTGGTTTCTAAGGGTTTTGGTTTCCTTAGGCTTAAACAAAGTCTTATGCTCCAGGATCTCAGAATTCACCCTGTACAGCAGGTGGAGTCCAAAGAGGAAGAGCCATGTGCTCCCACCTATTTTATTAAACATAGAAAGGAACATGTTGTTATATCCCTGGGTCAAAAGGAAAAACATCTATCACAGGGTCATAGCTTACAGATACTGGGACTTAGCCAATAGGGGTAATTACCCCAATGGGTGTCTACACTTAATTAATTGAATTGGTTAGCACATCAATTACGTCAATGTTATTGTGCCCTTCTCATAACGTGTTAAGCTACACTATTTACATACTTATTTTTGAATATCTTATTCCTTGTGACATGTTAATAAAACATCAGACAAAAATTTAAATATTTCCCCCCATAAATAACTTTTATTAGCTTTTCTGTCCCTGGAGTTCTGGAGAAAGAGAACTTAAAGTGTACTATTAGGACACCAGATGACACTGTTCTGGGAAGCCTCTTAAAATAAGGACCACGGTTGCCAAAGGGCAGAGGAAATGAGATGTTCTTTGAGTGGAAGAGTTTGGATTAGACTTGAATCACCTGTATCAGGCAGGAGTTAGTCCTATACGGTAGCAACTCCAGTAGATTTAAGTTTCTGCATATTAACCTTCTGTATATAAATCCCCATCTTAATGATAAACAGTGACATTTAATAAACAGTTTCTGGCAGCTAAAAACTTATATGTACATGTATATAAAATCATGTTAAACTTTAAAATCCTAAGAGAATGGATTTGTGCACAGTATCTTCTAACAGTGGGTGTTTAAGGATGCTGGGGCTGGAGGTCATGTCACTTTAAGTTTTCTTTCTTCAATATGATAACATTCTCTTGTGTATTGGTTTTATATTGGATGGAAACACATATCCCCTCTAAAATGCAAAACACGCACATTTAGTTTTAAAATCAACATTACCTTAATTTTTGTTTTGGTGTTTATTTTCAACAACCACTGAAAAGACATACATTCATATTTATGACACTTACCAACACAGCTATTCAATTTGAAGTGATAAAAAGCTTAAGGGAAGTGATCTTACCCTAATAATAGCTCCTCCGAGGGACAACTATTGATTGCGGGATTGAACAGAACACAGCAATGATATTGATTTTAACATACAGTGTAGCTACTCTATACATTGAGACTGCATTTTTCAAACTGCGGGTCAAAATACCTGGTGAGATCACTATAAAATCTGAAAGGCTTATACATTTCTTGACCACCCAATATTTTTATGGTTGTCTGGTGGGTGAAAGTTGGTAAGACTCGTTAAACTCGTAATGCTCCTGGACTGCTGCTATTCTTAAAACCTTGGTAAAGTACACTGTGATATAAACAGATTGAATTCAAATGTATTCACCGACGGACATAAAAGGGACATCTAAGGACTTCAAACTGTTGCGCAAGCTGCACTGCAGACACCTGGGCTGGCTTGGGGCTTCACATGGTTTGGTATTGTTCCAACAATCAATGATATTGGAGTGCAGGCATCCAATTCTTTTCTACAATCATTGTCCTCCCAGAATTCCTAGAACTTACCGTTGCACCAGTTGGTTGTGTGAAGAAACTGATGGTGTCTCGCATAGAATGCACATCATGTACCTCTTAGTTTCTAATGCTTTAAAGTTCTGATCCAAAATGAAACCAAAGCCCCAATACTCAGCAAGCAAAGGTCACAGCATTAATAGAGGGGAATTAAATAAATTCCACAACATCTGGCTGTTGTGGTTCTTGAGTTAGACACATATGCCGACCCAGGTCTTAGCTAGCAATATTAGTGCATTCACTTTTTAATTGATATATTGGAATATTGAGACTCGGAATACTGTGCACAACTAGATACCTTACTTTACTCACCAATAGTTTGGTGGATGCACAACACAACCCTATTTCCCCATCGTCCCCTTTCCTCTTTGTCACTTCTTTTTACTCTTTGTCTTTCATTTTGCTCTCAGTGTTAACACTGGTTGTGAGACTTCTTTTTAAAACAGCTCTTCATCATGAAATAAAGCATATTAACTGCCCGCGTCAGATACAGAAAAGGTCAGAATAGAGTGGGGGAATCTACAAATCATCTTTAAGAGCTGCTCATGTGGTTTAATAGTCCTGCTGCAATTTAGCATGTTTCGAATAGCAAAGTTTTAGTTAAAAAATAGAGAAAAGAGGATTTAGCGCTAAACGTTCGTTCGATCGATCGAAGGATTTTTCGATTAAAGGATTTTAATCCAACGATCGAAGGAAAATCCTTCGATCAAAAAAAGGTTAGCAAACCTATGGGGACCTTCCCCATAGGCTAACATTGACTTCGGTAGGTTTTATCTGCCGAAGTAGGGGGTCGAAGTTTTTTTTAAAGGGAAAGTACTTCGACTATCGAATGGTCGAATAGTCGAATGATTTTTCGTTCGAAACGTTCGAATCGAAGTCGAAGGTCGTAGTCGAAGGTCGAAGTAGCCCATTCGATGGTCGAAGTACACAAAAAATACTTCGAAATTCGAAGTATTTTTCATTCGAATCCTTCACTCGAGCTTAGTGAATGGGCCCCATAGTGTCTAAAGCCTTTGCATAATATCAATGCTCATTGCCCAGTGTTCCTTTTTCTAAGGCCCGTCTTCCCCCCCCCCGCATGCTTTAACATTCTATTTCCATACTGTATTTCTCTACCTTCTTAGGATGTTTCCAGTATTGTACCGGTATTGTAGGATTCACTCAGGCATGTCAAAAGCCAATTGCGGCCCATTTTCAAATTTACATGAGCCCACAGCCTCCATCATGAAATTAATAATAATGTGGCCCGCCAGCACAGTGTGATCAGGAATCGTGTGGCCGTAGCAGTAGCAGTAATATTTGGCCACATTAGTGAAATTATCTGCCACTTGGTCTATACTGCTGCCTGTGTGCTGAAGGTGTTAGTAATAGACAAGTACTGGCACATAATGATGCACCACTCTTGCATCATTATTTAGGGCTGAAGGTGCAATAGACGTACTGACGTGCCAGTACAGTAAACTAAAGAAGTATGCGAGAGCGGTGCGTCAATATGTGCCAGTACGTGTCTATTGCTAAGACCTTCAGCACACAGGCAGCAGCATAGGCGGACGGTGATTTTTTTCGTTTGGAGAGGCTAAAGTTGTCCATATACTGGCTCACTTAAAGGGAACCAGTCACCCCGAATTTCTTTTACCCCACCAGAAGGGTGGACTAATAGAGCTTACATGCCCGTTGGGTTGAACAGTAGGGTTTTTTTTCAAAATATATTAAGTGTATTGAAGACAGTGGGTCCTGGCACATTATACACAGTAGGAAACAGTGGGTCCTGGCACATTATACTCCATGAAAGACAGTGGGTCTTGGCACATTATACTCTGTGGGAGACATTATACTCAGTGGAAGACAGTGGGTCCTGGCACATTATACTTAGTGGGAAATTTAATGCTAATTTACATATAAGAGCCTCAGGAAAAATGGTAGGTATAATAGAGGTTTGTTTCCATGAAAACAACAATAAAAAAGTCAGAAAAACACAGCAAAAAAAAAGGAAAAAGAACCTAAAAAAAACTTTTTTTTATTCAAGCTGGTGGAGAAGCTGCTGTATATAGTACCTGTGAGTTGAATGAAAGTTGCAAACATGGCCAGCTGGATGTTCCAACTGCTTCATATCAGTCTCCCTTCTGCCATGCTGCCTTCAGTCTGTAAAGTTTTCCTAGCCACGTCTACTCTGAACCTGGTTGGTACATTTCACTGTCTGTAAAGTTAGCTGTGCTCTGATTGGACAAGTGTAACGCTTTCTTGGGCTATTCAGCACATAGATAGTTAAAGGTGTCCAGCTAGTACATGTATATGAGCATGGGTTACACTGCGAAACTACACTCAGGGCAGAGCCTTTGCTAAATGTAAGCTTCCCCTTTAAGATGTTGTAGAACTACAACCCACAGACTATTTAACGTAAAATAGATGAATTTGACACCAGGAGGTTCTTTATGCAAACAAGAGAGTTGTTTTATTATGCCAGAGGCAAATGCCATCAGGTTTAGTCACGCAGGAGTTGTTGGATACAGCAGATGGAAATCACAGTGGACATAGTAAGGATCACAGTCAGACAGAAGCAACTCCTTTAGGTATTTGCAGATAGGTGTACATCAATTCCCAGTTAACTGATGTTGCCAGTGAGGGGATCGGGATCGATCAGGTAGGGTAAGGTAGTCCTTTGCTAACCTAGATGCCTATCAACTGAGTTCCCTGCTCTAAAGGCAAACAGGCCTTGTGGGAAAGCTTCTTCCTTCTACAATCCTTGTTGGAGCGACAACTGCTCTTTCTGCTACACCTCTCTGTCTTACTCTCCTAGAGAGTCTATTACAGGAGCTTACTATCTTAGCTGTTCCTCGTTCACGGGGTTACCTAGTCCCCGACTTAAGCACCAAAGGTGTCAGGGCTCTTTGGGGTAAATGACTTACTGGGGCCTATGGTGATCCCAGGCTCAATGGGAACACCTAGCAGCACAGACACCAGGAGCCAAAGAGGAAGAGGCCACTCCCTACACAGCACTATATAGCAGTGTGGCAGGGGAGTGTCATTACACTCTTTGTCCAATAGGTGAGGTGGTTACACTTAAACTGTTGTAAGGGCTTGTGCCCAATAACAAAGGATAAGAGAAACTACATAGGAAAGGTAGGGGATTAACTCTATATGGACTAACAGAACCTATACGTCCCTACACAAGTTACAAACCAGATATATCCAATCAGAGTACAACTGATCTCTTCAGCATCGTGGTTTGGAGGCGGACCTTAGCTACCAATCCGTGATTAAAGGAACAGTGCAGTCAGCAATGGAGCAGGTTTTATTTTGTTTTATTTCTTTTTATTTTAGGGGTCAGACAGGTTTGGGGAGGCTTAGCTTCTCCTAGCCTTATTGAAAATCCGCCAAGTAGCAGATCATTTCACTAATTTGCCCAAATATTACTGCTATGGCTACGCGATTCCTTGTTTAAAAGAGGTAAATGATGTTAACGGTTTAAATAATGTCAGGCTGAATGGTCGGCCCCCACACATTTTCAAGGTACTGTTTTAATATTACAGAGAAAAGGGAAACCATTTTTAAAAATTTTGATTATCTGGATAAAATGGAGTCTATGGGAGAAGGCCATTCCGTAATTCGGAGCATTCTGGATAACGGGTTTCCGGATAACAGATCCAATACCTCTAGTATACTTTAACTAGTTCCCAATATGGGTTAATCCAGCACAGTGCTGGCTCTGTTCATTGCTTGGGTTTTAGGAGTTGTTCTCCTTTCCAGGTTATAGGTTTATTTGGTAGTTCCTTATTCACCATTGGTGTCTGCCTGTGCCTAATACCATCAAGGGAAGTAACTAATCAGGACTGGAACTAGGGTGCAGTGGGGGGTCGTCGGGCACGCACCTCTTTCATCACTTACCCCTAGTCCTGACCCATGTCCTCTTACTGCTGACTCTTTTTTTAGCACCCCGGTCTTGCCGCACTCTCATGCACGCACAGGGGGGGCAAGGTGGCCAGCCAGGTTGCCTAGAGCCTGGTCATGTAACTAATTGAAAAATCTGTGGCGTGACTGTATTTTGTACCATCTTAAAGTAGCACCTAAAAAACTGTTTAAGATCCAGCGAATAAACAGTTGACCTTTTTTCAAAGATCCACTTCATCCCATATATACTCACATGTATGATATCAGTGTGTTTAACCCTTCTTCCTTATAGTAAGGGCACACCCAGGCTCTACTGGGAGTTGCAGAAAGTTGCAACTTGTCAAGTTCAAGTTGAGTAAGTACCAAAGATATGTGTGAGATGTAGTTCACGTGCACCAAAGCCTGCTTCTTACGTTTACAATGCAGTCTCATCAGCTTCTTACCTCTGTCTTCAAGACTGAACTAGATGAATAAAAAAAAAAACAGGGCAAATGCAATTCATAATTTAAATTGTTTTAAATCTGTCCCAAAAAAAAACCCAATAGCAATACAAAGAATGTCCACCCAAAAGCACAGGTGGTTCAATCATTATCAAACAAAGGGGCAAATTCACTAAGATTCGAAGTTGCGCCAGGCGCAACGTCGCCGCACTTCGCCAGGCGTAGTTTTGCCAGCGCTCCGCAGATTCACTAAAATCCGAAGTTGCGCACAGGGGTAGCGTAAGGTTGCGAAGTTACGCTAGCGTTGATTCACTATGTAAAGCGAAGTTACGCTAGCGAAGGCTAATTTGCATACGGTGCCAAATTCAAATTTCAATGGAGGAATACGTATCAGCACTACAAATGCCAAGAAAACCTTCAAATCGTCAAATAAAAATTTTATTTTGCCCTACACATGTGCCCACTGTCTAGGTAAGTTGCCGTGAGTCAGGAAATGTAGGAGGGAGGAGGGGAGCCCCAAAATTTTTTTCGATCTTTTTCAGCCTATCACCCATAATGTAGAAAACACACCAGCGTTTTTTGGGTCTTAGAAAAAATGTTGACTTTTTTTTAAACAATCCCTATCTACTCTATTGCGCTTCGCCAGGTCTGAGGTGGCGAAGGACGTCTAGCGTAAACAATGTGGATTACAGATGTATTTCCATATAGGTTTAATTATAAAAAGAGAACTGTGATTCTTGTGCTGGTATCATTCATTGTCCACCACCTAATATGTATCCATGAAATTGCATGTAATGATTGTATTAAAGTGACTTGTGTGATGAGCTATGAATACCAATATAAGGGATGTCATACCATGTTAGATGAGATAAGCTTTCTAAGGCAGAGCCATGTCTTAGTTTACGACTTGTATCATATGTAAGAAACATATTTTAGCTTTGTTCTTCAATCTTTTTTTTAATACAACAAAACAAAGCTTTATTAGCATAAAGTAGCCCCTCTCTTTCATAAATACTGTATATCACATAAAAGCAATCACCTGCAAGCAGACAGTATCATAATAGTATATGGCTATTAATGGTCAATAATGGAGACCCAATTGAAACAAATCCTTTCATGAAAATTTAATTATATACACAGAGGGGCCGATTTACTAACATTTCTATTTTTGTCACAAATCATATTTTACTCTAAAAATTTGTTTTTTTTAATTCTCTAAATCTGAAAAAAGTTGAGATTTACTGTATTAAGTTTAAAAAGCAGAAACATTCGAACACAAAAATGTGCTATGTAAAAGCAGTAGAGGTCCTATACAAATCAATGGGAGCTGCGCTGATCCTATTGCACCATTTTGTTAGCCATTCAGACTCTTAGAAGATTTCAGATTTTTTTCTCTAGTAACTGTTCGAAAAGGTCATAAGCAAACACATTTTTGTTCCATTCTTCCTTTTTATATATATGGATCTTTTAATAACATTTATTGCATTCATAGGGGCAAATTTACTAAAGGGCAAAGTGACTAACGCTGGCGAAACCTCGCTACCGAGACTCTAGCGCTACTTTGCACTCTTACGCCAGGCGAAGTTTCGCTCTGGCGAAAGAGCGTTAGTTCGCGGATTCACTAAGATGCGGATATTACTGAACGTTACCTCTTGCGCCACACTTGCCTTCGGCTATTTTTTTTTTAACAACAAAGTTATAGATTTTGGCAAACTGAAAATATTTTGAGTTATAATAACATGAAACAAATGAGATAATAAAACAGAACTGGGGAAAATGGAAATATATCAACATAAAATAACTACTCAGAAAAAGACACATCTTTGCAATAATAAACAGAAAATCTGATTCGGAATTTAGAGTTTATCGGGAAAGGAAACCTTATACACACAGGGTCGGACTGGGCTGGCGGAACACCTGATAAAAAGCCAGTGGACACAGGCTCTCATGGGACCAGCTGGCCTAGATCCTCTCCCTGCTTGAAGCCATTGCCACTGCCCCTAAAGCTCCCTAACTGGCACCTGTTGCAGCTGTGAGAATAAAAATGTAGGCGCAATAGGGTGCCTCAAGGGTCCCCCACCCCCCAGATTGATCTGCTTCTCACTACTTTATCTACAGTTGGATTGCAAAAGCCCATTGTATGATTTGTGGATTTTTATGCACAATTTATACACTTTATACACTATCTAGAGTCAGGCACACTGTTTACATATCTAATTATTTAATTTACATAATATAAGTAATAAATAAATGGGTTTTATTGTGAGGATTGGCAACATTCCCCAGTTGGTGGCACGAGTTCAGTGTAAGCCTAAAATAGTTTTCATGCCAACAACTCAATATTTTGATTTTTCCATATTTTTTTTTTTTTTTTTATATCAATAATTTTTTATTGAGGAAATCGTGCATAACAACAAAGTCAGTAGAATTGTTACAGTTACTTTACAAATACAGATAGTGTTGAAAACGTTTCCGTAGCAAACATCAAAGCGATTAAGTCCAATGGTAACAACAAGCATAGTATATGACATGAAAACTGAACATGTGTCAAGGCTAAATAATACTAAGAGTAGACAGTACACTTTTCCCTTTTTTACATAGAATTCAAGAGAAAAAAGGAAAACTACAAAGCACAGGACAGAAGAAAGAAAAGAAAAAGTGAAAAAAAAAAAAAGGGGGGGAAGGAGGGGGGAGGTTAAGGTCCACTGCCTTATCAACCTAGGCAATATAAACAAGGATTAATTAGTCAGTATCCGCCCACCCAGAGTCATTGCAACCTGTTCTCAATAGACTAGTGCTGATCGATTAAACCCAGTCGGATAGCGGTAGGTGATCCAGGGGTCCCAAACCTTCGCAAATTGGTCCTGCTTGTCTAATACTATACACATTAACTTTTCCATAATAAATACTCCATCTATCCTAGTTTTCACATCAGAAAAAGCCAAGGTCGGCGTCAGCCAAGCTTTTGCTATCACCTGCTTCGTTGCCGTGAAAAAATGTGTTATTAAGGAGTATTGGGCCCGAGAGACTGCGTCAATTCTCTTATGTAAGAGAGCATCTTCAGGCCGTTTAGGTAAATTCACTTGCAGGACTGAATATATCAAGTGGTACACCCGGATCCATAGGCGTCGTGCCCTGGGACAATGCCAAAATATATGGGCCATCGTTCCATCCTCGGAACAGCCTCTAAAACAATTAGGGCTAGTTTGGGGGTTCCATTTAGCAACGCGACTCGGAACTAAGTACCATCTGCTAATAACTTTATATACAGTTTCCTGTGCTAAAACATTGGTGGAAGCACGTTTGGCTCTCAGAAAAATGTCTTGCCAGTCTCGATCTTGCAACGTCAACGTCAGTTCCATATTCCATCTTTGCACAAATTTTAGGGAGGTTATGGGCTGGGTATTAACGCTTTGATGGTAAATATAGCTAAGGGAGCCTTTCATACGTGGTCGATGGAGGCATAACGCTTCAAAAAAAGTATTAGGGCCAAAAGAGCATTTTTTCTGCACCGAAGACAAGTAGTGTCTGATTTGATGATACCTATACAGTTCTCGATCTGGGGCATTACATCTATCTTTCAAAACTGACCAACTTATTATGTTGCCATGTAGTATGAAATGCCGTACATGTGTAAGGTTATTGTCACTCCACCAACGGAACTGAGTCGACTGAAGCCCAGGCAAGAAACTCGGATTATCAAATAAAGGTGCCATCGGTTGGTGTTTAGAGAGCCAATGGGGATTAACTTTAATTTTGTGCCATAGAGACAATGTATGCTTTATAGTTGGAAAAGCCTCTAACCTATGCGAATGCTTATGTGTCCAAAGAAAATCCCCCAGAAAATTACATTGACACATAGCTTGTTCCAGTACAACCCACTTGGGAGGTCGAAGAGGAACAAACCAGTTCAACATTTGAGCCATCTGAGCAGCCATATAGTATTCACGAAGGTTCGGGACACCCAATCCCCCCATGGTTCTATGCCTATATAATAGGCTCCGAGCAAGTCTAGGTCGTTTATTATTCCAAACGAATCGGAAACAAGCATTTTGCAATCGAGATAACCAATCAGCTGGTGGTGCTAAAGGAAGGGTACGAAACAGATAAAGAATCCGAGGTAAAATACTCATTTTTATAATATTAACCCTGCCAAACCATGATACTGAAAAATTCTCCCAGGACTTCAGGTCATCCATTAGGCGTTTAATAAAATTTCTATAATTAGTGTCACATAACGTGCCATAAGAATCTGTAAGGTGGATTCCTAAATACTTAAGAGACGTATTCGTCCAGGCGAAATCAAAATTGAGCTTCAGCAATTTTATCATACTAGGTGACATATTAAGGGGTAATGCCTCAGATTTAGACACATTAATCTTCAGACCTGAAACCCCGTAGATTTTTCCATATTTTAATCAATTTCAGAGAATGTCTTGTGTTTCATCTCATTATCTTGGATTCCAGAAATGCAAAGCTAGCAATTCTATAATGGCCTGTTTTATTTGAATGATTTAGTTAGCGTATTTATGTCATGCAGTCCAAAGAGCTGGGAATAGAGAAGATGACTGGTCTGTAAAGCCTACACCTAATAACTGTATGTGATGCCTGTTTTCTCTCTCAGAAATAAGAAATAACCATTGAACAGCTTGTAGCAGTGTATTGAAAGCTAGGGGATGACTTCATCAATGGGTGGTGGGAGTGGGTACAAGGACAGGTCTTGATATTAAAGGGGTTGTTCACTTTTAATATGATTTACTTTTAGTATGAGTGATATTCTGAGACAATTTGCAATTGTTTTTCGTTTTTTTATTTTTAATCAGTGGAGTTATTTCACTCTCCAGTTTGTAATTTCAACAATCTGGTTGCTAGGGTCCACATTACCCTAGCAACCATTCATTAATTTGAATAAGAGACTGGAATATGAATAGTAAGATTAATAATAAAAAGCAGCAATAACAATACATTTGTAGCCTTACAGAGCACTTGTTTTTTAGTGACCCCTCCCCCACCCCATTTGAAAGTTGGAAAGAGTCAGAAGAAGATGGAAATTGAAAACTATAAAAAATTCAAAATGAAGGCCAGTTGAAAAGTTGGTTTGAATTAGCCATTCTATAACATACTAAAAGTTTACCACCATATTGAAATGTACAATTTAGCTGGTTTGGGCTTTCCTTCAGTACGTCACTAGAATACATCAGTTCAATAAAACCCAACACATTTTAACCACAGATAAGCTTTTCCCAGTCTGGTTTAAGGTAAGAACATTTCCCAGGGAGTATTTTACTTAATGGCCTTAAAATGTATATGACTGGTTGACATTTTTAGCCTATTACTGAAATACAATCTCAACAGTAAAAGTTTTTAGCTCCTGTGAAGAATAAATTATTCTGTACTGTTAAATGAATAAATTGCTGGCATTTCGCCATGTCTTTGGCTGACCGCTGTTTAAAAATGCTCGTTTATCATCGTGTCCATCGGAATCCGAATAGGAACATTCAGAGTGAATAGGTGAATTTTAAAGAGATCGTGTCTGCCAGCTTTATGCAAAATCAATAAACACAAAAAGCAATCAATAAATAGGTTCCTCTTTTTTTCATAAGGGATTTGGAAATTAAATCTATAGAGATGTGGCTGGCTCAGTCTGACTTTGTCATTTTTTATATATTATTTTGTTTTATTTTTAAGGAGAAATTATAATAAATATCATTGACCCTTAGTGCCCATCAGTATTTTATAAACTAAGGAAAATCAAGGAAATGTAATGTATGTCTACTGGATGTTTTATTGATCCTATACAGAAAAGTTTCTGATACAGGTATGGGGCTTGGGACTTTCTTGGGACCAGGGTTTTTTTTGGATAACAAATCTTTCCGTAATTTGGATCTTCATATCTTAAATCTACTAGAAAATAATGTAAACAATAAATAAACACAATAGGCTGGTTTTGCTTCCAATAAGGATTAATTATATCTTAGTATAGATCAAGTACAAGGTACTGTTTTATTATTACATAGAAAAAGGAAATCATTTTTTAAAATTTGGATTATTTGCATGGAGTCTATGGGAGACGGCCTTTCCGTAGCTTTCTGGATAACAGGTTTCCGGATAACAGATCCCATACCTGTACTTTAAACGAATGATATATACATACAGCAGCAGACACATAAGCAAAACTAGTGAAGGCTACATTATAGTTGGAGTATATGGTGGGGAAGGAAAAAAAAATCATCCGGTAGAGAAAATACAGATACAGCCTGACACCACCCAGTTTGCTCATTTACTAAAATGAATGACGTCCGCATTTCACTGAAATATGAAAAAAAAGCAAAAGTGCAAATGTTCAATGCAAAAAAAGGATCGTGATCCCAGATAATTATGATGGGATGGTTCAAACAGTTTGAGTCAAAATGGCCCTTCCTCCGTGTTCCAGGTTATCCAGAAAGGATACAGGAAGGCCATCTCCCATAGACTCCATTTCAAACAAATAATTATATCAGTTTAAAAATGATTTCCTTTTTCTCTGAAATGATGAAACAGTACCTTGTACATGATCCCAGCTAAGATATAATTACTCTTTACTGGAGGCAAATCAATCTTTATTCATTTAATGTTTATTTTTAACAGATATAAGGTATGGGAATCCAAATTACAGAAAGATAACTTATCCAATAAGCCCCAGGTCCCGAGCATCCTATATAATAAAGTTGAAGTGTCTCTGCGTCCAGTCCCTGTGTCCGTGGGATTGCGCTACTGCGCATGTGCCCCACAGACCGTCTCTGGCGAATTTTTAAGTTGAAGTGTCTCTGCGTCCAGTGCGTTACCACAACAAAATGGCGCCCAAGCCCACCATAAAGCGACAAACTCAGTTTTACCATCACAATTCAAAAATAAACAGCCGGCACTGAAAGGGACGGTGCTACGTGCAACACACCCTGCCCACATCAACGGCCAGAGCATTAAACCCGCCACGCCAACAGCGCCCACCCACTGCCTCTTCCATGAACTATGGAGGCTGAACCCCATCTCCGTCTCCTGATTGGTCGAAATGTCTTGAAGGGCGGCGCTCACAGTAATAGGTGGGGACGTAGTAAATCATTATGTCAGGACCATGCGTGTCCACACCTACTTACGAAGCTGCAGTTGATGGCCCGCGCAGGTTGGGAGGTGGAGAGTATAGAATTTGTAAGCATAAAGTAGCCAATGAGAGCGGAGGACGCTTTTGGAGGCGGGGAATAGGGGGTTAGAGACTGTAGTTTCTCGGTGAGAGACTGTGAACATCCAGTCACTGCACTTCCTTCCCTGAACCGTCTCTGGTGAATTTTTTTTAGATAAAGTTGAAGTGTCTCTGCGTCCAGTCCCTGTGTCCGTGGGATTGCGCTACTGCGCATGTGCCCCACGGACCGTCTCTGGCGAATTTTTTGTAGACTAGAACAATTCTGTTTTTATAAATGTTTGACTACATATGTTCTAGCGCCCGTTAATTTAACGGGCTTAATGTCTAGTTCTGGATAATAGGTCCCATACATGTGCCAACAAAACCGATTCACAAATATTTATCCCCTGATAAAATGTTACTGCATTTTATGCCAGAATTGTATGTGATACACAATTACACCATTCCACAAAAATCAATTGACAGCTTGATGAATACAAGCTGTTTTTTTTACCCAGCTTGATAAATAGGCCACTTACTGTCTCAGCCTGAGTTTGCACATCAGCGACATGTTCTTTTGTATGAGCTGCTCTGCAGGGTGCACACGTGTTTTGTAAATCAAGGCAACTCTGCCTTGATCTCACTTTCGTTAAATCCATAAGGAAGTCCATGATTCACTCTTGCTAGACCCTAACATGTTGTTTGTGAGTTATGTGACCAATAAATATTGTGTTGTAATATTTGATTACATGTATAAAATGTACCTTACTATTTGAAATTTAAATGCAGGTTATGCCTGGACTGATTGTAATTAATGCAACACCAGGTGCTCATTTAAAAATGTAGACTGATAGGCCTACAATGGCCAAAGCAACAGATCTTGGGAATCCTTTAAGTAGGGTCATTTACTAAGCCCCTGAGAAGAAGTACAAGAGTACTAAGCAGAGCAGGAGATTGCACATTGTATTGTACAGTGGTAGTGGGAGCAGACGAGCCCTATCCTTACCACCTGCCATAGTGAAAACAATGACTCATTGCACCTGTTTTTGCACTTTGCACCATGCTTCCCTATTGGTAAATGAGCTCAAGACTCCCTAATGCTAGCATCACTAATTAATATAGTACTGAATTATATTCTCTTGTTTTTGAGGTTCATGCTACCACCATACCAATACCAGATAACATCGGTAACTCATCCTTTGAATATAATTACTTTAGTGTGTTTCCCCTGTAAGCCCCTAGGCCATCACTCTAAGGACCATGGGAAGGTTTTGTTTCAAGGCAGCTCAAGTCCCATCTACAGTACTTGTTGAAACCGGTAAAAAATATTCTCCTGTACTGGAAATGTAGATTTGAGAAGAAATAACTCTGGCGAACACCTCGTCATATCGCCTGGGTGGTACAGCAGCAGAAATGCCTGAAAATGTAAATGTAAGTTTTACACTTGGGAATGTTCTCAGCATAATGCACTTATACTAATGACTTTTCAGTAATTGAGTCTTTGATTTATAGAACGATATTTCCTTAGAGCAGCTGTAAATAAAATGTAAGCTGACTTACCTGTCAAATCACATATCGTATATATTACAAAATTAGATGTTTTGTCCCTTCAATAAATTCTCCCTACCTGTCTTTCCTGTCCTTGCTATTTGGCATGTTCTGTGCCTTACTGCAGCTGTCATTTCAGTTCTTACTGTCAGTCTATAAACTTACTGGAGAATGGAGTGCTGCATCTGTATTCACTTGATATACCGTGCTCATTCACAACATAGGAAAGAGGAGGCACTGAGGTGTTTCAATTACTGTATGTAAATCTTACAGAGCAAATATATAATATCTTTTCGCTAACTTGGATTTCAAAATTTTTCATCTTAATTGTAAAAGAAATGGAGTTTTGCTTCACTTATATTATCGATAGTTGGCGTACATGTATTCCCGTGATTCATCACCAAGTTACCAAATCATTTGTAGAAATATATTAAATTAATAGATTTTATTTAACCACTAGTCTGCTGTAGATCTAAACTCTATGGAGGTGGCAGCCAGGGAAGCAACTACTGGCCGAGTGGTCATTTACCTTATAGAATTCAGTGTGTAAATTGCAAGAAAAAGGGCACAACCAGGCAATTTTTTTGCAGTTTGCATTCTGCCCCAGATCTGTGCCTGGTCTGGGTCTCCTGATGCAGCTCTCAGCGCTAAGCATTGGATTTTTAATCTTGCTCTCGGTACAGAGTGTACAGAGTGTACTTGTAAAACAGTGCACTATAGAACTTGCACCCCAGGATAAGTAAATGATTCCTTATATGTTTTTGGGGTGCCTTTAATACTATACCATATGAAGGGTCAGACTGGAACCAGGAAAAAAACTCAGTTGGCTCCAGTCTTGTTGGGCTCTACAGGTTCGGGCACGTGGGCAGGTGGTGGAGTGCAGGAATATGATGGTAATCATTGGCTGTTGAAATCAGTGGTGCTTTTGGCAGAAGCAATTAAAGGGGGCAATGTCATGTGCCAGAGTGGTGGGCTCTTATCTGGGGGGATGGGGCAGTGGGTCCTTATTTAGGGGGACAGGGAAGTGGGCCGTTAGCTAATTTTTTCCAGTGAGCCCCACCTCCCACTGTCTGACCCTGACAATACGTTATCTGGCAACATGCAGTGAGCAAGATCAAAAAACCCAGGTGGCAAAGGATAAATACTGAATTATGGAAAACTTTGAAGTTTATTATTACAAGTCTCGTTTGTAGCTGTAGGTCCTATTCAACAGTACAAGTAAAGCCTAATTTAAAAGGATAGAGAAGAAAGAGAAAGATATCAAATTAAAAATGTTGTTATTTTGGTGCCTACAAATAACATCACTAATAGATTTGGCACCACATTCAGGACAGGGGATGCCCAGAGAAACATCTGCACATGTGAGGTTCACTCTCTGCCAGGCAAATGGCTGTTTAATTTTTTTTTTTTTTTTTTTTAAAGGTAAGTTTTATTCCTTATTTTAAACACACACATCAATCATACATACAACAAATAAGTACACTCGCAGACTAAACTGTAGAAGTTAGGCAGGAAGAAAACATGGCACAGGCTATCACCAAGCATAACACAATACAGTTATTGAGAAGTTGAGATGGACACTATCAAACTCAGGTGAACTTTACATCTGAAGGCTAGGTTGGGACCCTCGAGGATAGGTAGCAGAACAAACCATGAAGGATTTCAGAATAGGAGATGGATTCAGTTAAGACGTGCTATAGAGGGGTCGGGTCAATGTCATTCCACAAGCCCCAAATTTTATCAAATTTTGCTGGTGTTCCCCTAACTTCGTAGGTGAGTTTATACAGGGGTACTGCTTTGTTAACCAGTTGTATCCAAGCATTGAGAGAGGGTGAGAGGTTACCCATCCAGTGTAGGGCTACAGTTTTTTTTGCATAAAAGAGTAGGATACGAAAAGAGATTCGAGTATATTTAGCCGGGATTATCTCTTCTAGGACCCCCAAAAGGCAAACTGTAGGTGAAATTATTCTCGGGAAGTCAAGATTATCTGATAGATAGTTTACGACTTGTGTCCAAAAGCTCAATATGTAGTGGCATTCCCAGATAAAATGGAAGAAATCCGCAGCTTGTTGGTGACACCTGGGACAGGAATCGCAGGGGATCTGGCCCATTAGTTTGAGTCGTGTGGGAGTTATGTAAATGTGATGCATAATTTTATATTGTATTAGTTTGTCTTTCAACGATATCAGGCCAGTGTATATGTGTTCTGTTGCTTCATCCCAGTTATCTTGCTCAAGGCCTACAATTTTGGAATTCCACCAGACTTGTGCTGATCGAAAAGGTTTGGGGCCGGATAAAAGGAATTGCTGGTAGAGCCGGGACACCATCTTTGCTGGATTGGGATCATGAAGAATTTCTTCTATGACTAGGCAGGATTGCTGGGGGGTAAGACTGTTAAATTGGGAGTAGAAGGTATGTCGTAATTGTAGGTATTTAAATAGTGGAATTTGCGTTGGCTGGCACTTCTGTTGTAGTGTGCAATGGGTGACAAAGGTACGATTCTCAAGGAGGTCCTTCAAGCATTTAATGCCTTGCCTGGGCCAGAAAGCAGAGTGTTGCAAGGATCTAAAGTGATTTAAATAGGAATTTCCCCAGAGTGGGAGGTGAGGGGATAGGAGGGGTGGTGAATGGCCCAAGATTTTGAGGGCTATCAGCCAGGCTTTCTGTGGGGTAGTCAGTGTCGTCGGTAGCAGGCCAGAATCCCTGGGACTCCTATAGGGAAAGTTGCGGAGACTCTCCCACGAGGATAGTAAAAGAGCATGTAACTGTGAGTTAGGGTTATACGGGTCAGGGTTAAAGCACCAGTGTAGGTAATATATTTGTGAAGCTATGAAATACCAATGGAAATTGGGGAGGGCCAGTCCTCCTTCGTCGCATGGTGCACACAACTTTGACCAAGCGATTCTGGGTGTTTTATTGTTCCAGAGAAAGGGGATCACTATTTGGTTTATACTCAAAGTATTTTTTGGGGATAAATATTGGCGCATTATGGAGTAGGTAGAGAATTTTGGGGAGGTAAATCATTTTAATGACATTCACTCTACCCCAGAGAGACAGAGGGAGTTTAGTCCATCGATTTAAGGTATTGGTCAGGTTAACTAAAATTGGGTCGAGGTTTAAGGTAGTGTATGTGGTGAGATCAGTATGGACTATCACTCCTAGGTACTTGAATTGGGTGGCCCATTTGAGTGGGGTCTCTTGTGGTAGAGATCGAGGTTGGTCAGGGTCAATGGGGAATAAAACTGATTTATCTCAGTTAACTCGTAGTCCGGAGAATGAGCCAAACCGGTTGACCAGGTCCAGGAGGGCAGTAAGAGAATCATTGGGATCTGCCAAATATATAAGGAGGTCGTCAGCAAAAAGGGAGATTTTTTCCTGAATAGTTCCATAGGTTAAACCCTTGATTAAAGGAGACTGTCTGGTCAGTATTGCCAGTGGTTCTATTGCTAGAGCAAATAGAATTGGGGAGAGGGGGCAACCCTGCCTTGTTCCCCTGGTTAGTAAGAAAGGGGGTGAGATATGACCATTAACTCTCACACGCGCCGTGGGGTTCTTATATAGAAGTTTGATCCAGGATATACATCTAGGGCCAAATCCGAAACGGGCTAAAACCTCCCATAGGTAATCCCACTCCACCGAATCGAAAGCCTTAGCAGAGTCTAGGGAGGCTACTACTCTGGTGCCTGTTTCAGTATGGGCAATCTGCAGGTTGGTAAAGTGTCTGCAGAGGTTGATGTTAGTGGAGCGTCCTGGCATAAAGCCAGATTGATCAGGGTGGATAAGGTCAGGGACTACCTGTTGGAGGCGGGAAGTGAGGACCTTAGCCAGGATTTTAGCATCTGTATTTAGGAGAGATATAGGGCGGTATGAAGAGCAGCGAGTTGTATCCTTACCCGGTTTAGGGATGACAACTATGAGGGCCTCTGTAAATGAAGGAGGTAGAGAATTACTATCAAAAGCACTTTGCAGCGTCTCTAGATATTTCGGCACTAATTGTTCTGAGAGAGCTTTATACCAGTCTGGAGGGAGGCCATCTGGCCCTGGTGTCTTATTTGGGGGTAGGGAGGCAATGGCATCAGCAATTTCTTGGGGCGTTATAGGTGCATCCAGAAATGTTTTGTCACTAAGTGAGAGAGAGGGGATAGGGATAGAGTCCAAGAAGTGAAGGAGTTGGGTTCTAGAGTGTGTTGTTGTGGTAGAATAGAGGTTTTGGTAGAAGGTGGCAAATTCCTGTGCTATGAGCTTGGGTTCTGCAACTATTGAGCCATCATCCAAGATAAGGCGGGGAACAGCAGAGGATGTTGTCTGTTATTTAGCCAAAAATGCCAAAAGCTTACTGTTTTTGTCGCTCTGGTCAAAGATACGCTGGTTCTGGTAAAGTAAGGCTTTCCTAGTTAGTGATACGGAGGCTCTGGAAAGAGAGTTTTGGGCGCTTAGGAGACCAGCATAGTTAGCAGGGGTAGGGTTCAGTGTATGTGCTCCTGAAGCATTGCGGAGTTCATTCTCCGCGGCTTTAACCTGGTCTAAAGTAGCATTCCGAGCTTGTGAGATTGCCCCCATAAGCGCTCCTCTCATGACTGCCTTAGAAGCATCCCAAAGAGTCAGAGGGGAGGTGGACCCCACGTTACGGACCCAATAGTCGCCATAGGCCTGGGCATTCGCCTCGGCCACTGCAGTGTTTTGAGCCAAAGAGGGCTTAAGCGCCATAGCTTGTCTGAGGCCTCAGGATTCCAGCGAAAAGTAACTTGAAGTGGGGAGTGATCAGATAGGGATTGGGGTAGGTATCGGATTTGGTCAATCATAGGTAGGAGGTCATGAGATACGAGAGCCAGGTCTATCCTAGAGAAAGTTTTGTGTGTTGGAGAGTGGCAGGAGAAGGTTCTTTGGAGTGGGTATTTCCACCTCCAGGGGTCAGTTAGTTGTAAGGCTTCCGTCCACGTGGTGAGCTTAGTAAGTGTATGGGGGTCAGGGCTAAGTTTATCCAAGGACGGATTTAAGCAACAGTTAAAATCTCCCATAATACATAGGGGGCTAGGTGGGAATTCAGACAGTTTAGTCATCAGTATATCTAGGATTGACACTGCAAATGGCGGAGGCATATAAAGATTGACCAATAGAATTGGTTTGTTGGCGATAAGGCCATGTATTACGAGGAATCTGCCATAGTGGTTTAAGTGGAGCTTTAGAAGTTCAAATGGCAGACCCTTGCGAATTAATACGGAGACCCCCGTAGAATGAGTTGAAAAAGTAGAATGAAAATGCCATCCCACCCATGGTTTCTTAAGTGCGAGAACTTTTTGCCCGAAGAGATGCGTCTCCTGGAGGAGAAGGATAGAGGGAGGATATCTCTTGAGGTAATTAAACAACAAGCTCCTTTTAAATTTGGAATTAAGGCCCCTCACGTTCCAAGAAAGTATCGATATATTAGCCATAGCATACAGTTGTAGGTATATGCCGAGCCAGAGGAAGTGTCCATCCCTTCAGGTACATCAGTAAGAGAAACATACAGAGTGCATCATGCTTAGTTACTATGCCATGCAATTTGGAGTGAATAGTCTGCGAAATACATTGATACAGAAACCCAACATATATACATCCCCAACCCTCCCTACTCACCCCCCAAACTCGGGTGAGTCTATTACCCATAACAATCTAGAACAATAATGGGGGTTATCCCCTAGACATCTGCTAAGAAACAGTCCCTATCCGGGGGTCTAGGGCGGGTGTTGAAGTTAGTAACTGCCTGTTGTCAGGCACCGAGCTGAAATATTGGGCAATTGCCCCGTAAGAAAAGACTAGGTGCGGCCCACAGTGGGGTATCGATGTGGCCCGGGAAGGAGAAGAAAAAAAATAAAATAAAAAAATAAATAAATAAATAAAAAAAGGGAGAGGGGGAGGAATTTTAAACTGCAGGATTATATGCTTGTTAAGAAACTCCTTCAAGTCAGTTGTATCTCTATTTTCTTCTCCTTCCTTCTTCTCTCCCTCCCCCCCTTCTTTTTTTGCAGGTAGTAAATGGTGTCTTTAGGACATGCAAAGAAGGGTCATGTACCCTCTGAGGTGACAGTTTGTGGAGAGTAGTAGGGCTGATCCCGTAGGCAAAAACGTTAGGGGGAAGCGTTCCATGGGTAGAACAAAGGGAAGCTGGACAGCTATTTGACTCAAACTTTGTCAAAGTCAATAGAGTGCCCTAGTGGGTAAGGGAAACAACAACTTGCAGAGATCCTTGTGGACTGGATCAGAATTGGGGATTCTGGGAGTTTGCTAGTTAGTCAGGTCTGGGATTCCGGTTGGGAGATTGGCGAACGCCCTGTAGGTTGAGCCAGTCTTCTACTTCTTTAGGAGAGGTGAAGAAGTGTGCACGGTCACCATCTTGAATGCGCAGCCGCGCGGGGTATTGCATACTGTACTTGATTTGCGCCTCTCTGAGTCGAGCCTTTACCCTTGTAAATTCAGCCCTCTGTTTTTGAATGTTAGGTGAAAAGTCAGGGTAAAGTGATACTGTTGCCCCTTGGAAGCGGATTGGGCCTTTCACTCTGGCTGCTGTGAGGGCCGCATCTCTATCTCTGTAGTTGAGCAGTTTTAGGAGAAAAGGGCGTGGGGGAGCACCAGGTGGTGGGAGTTTTGTTGGAACTCTATGAGCTCTTTCCACTATAAAGACTTGAGAAAAGGTATTTGGGCCTAGAGTCTCTTGGAGCCAATTTTCAATAAACAATGGAGGGTTATTCCCCTCCACCCGCTCAGGCAGACCTATTATTCTGATGTTATTGCGTCTTGATCTATTTTCTAGGTCGTCTGCTTTATCAATGGCTGCCTTCAGTTGGGTTTTCATGGCCTGGATATCAGTTTGTAACGGAGGCATGGCGTCATCAATTGCCGACACCCTGGTTTCTAAGGCCGTAGTGCGCTCCCTCACCTTTTGAAGGTCCTGGCGCAGCAAGGATAGGTCAATTCGGATTTCCTCAAATTGTGCTGTGGTAGATGCGCGGCTCTCCATAATTGCGGATAGTACATCTCCCAGGGTGGGTTCAGGAGGTGTTGCCGGTGGGTCCAGGGTTGGGTCTGGAGGAGAGGGTGGCTGTGAGGCCTGGCCAGGAGACGGCGGGTGTGGTTGATCACGTGCAAATCGCTCGAGGCGAGAGGCAGTTTCCGGTTTTGGTTTGGGGGTATTCCTCCTCATCTTTGTCAAGAGTTCCAGATAGGAGAAGTATTCTGAGTAGTGGAGTAACGGGGTAAGTAGCAGGGTATGTGCGCTCGGTGCTCGGAAAACCAGGCAGATACGTCCGATCACGGCATCATTGTGGTCACGCCGCCGGGAATAGACTAATACCCTTTAATCCCTGAAAGTATATTTCAGATCAGGGGGGGGCACAGCTCCTGTTATTGTGAGGGGCAGTGCAAAGGTGCCAATAGATGCGAGAAAAAGTTCCCGTTAGGAGCACCCCCTGGGTTCTGGTGGTAAAAGTCTTTCCTGCCCGGAATGCTGACCTGCTGTTTCCTGTGCTGTTAGGTGCCAGCTTCTGTAGATGGAATTGCTGGGGTGAGCAGGTGGTGTGCCACGTAGAAGGCCAGGCTGGGTGTATTTGGGGCACCCCTATAGCCTTGGGGACTTGTATAGGAAAGCTAATAACAGGTTAGGTGCCTATGGCCTGGAGGCTACTTGTGTCTCTTGGTGTTATCTGCGCACTATATAGGCCATGTAATCATTTGTGAAGAGGTGTTTACAGGGTCACACAGCAGCCTTTCTTTTAGCTCCACAAGGAGTCCTGGCTGCTCTGGCTGTAGTGGAGTAGGTAGGGGGGGGGCACCCCAGGGCCAGAACTGTTCCACCCACCTCCGCCCCTTTGGGGTAGGTTCGCTCCCTGCTCCGCGCCGACCCGCTCCGAATCTGGGCAGGCGCGGCAAAATTTAGGCCGCGGCTCCACCGGCGCGCGTAGGCCGCAGTCGGGTCCCGTGCTGTGCGGCTCCCAGGAAGGAGTATTGTGCGGCGGGCAGCAGCGGGGTTGTACAGAACCCCTCCGGTGATGGGGTATGCGGCTGGAGGGACTCAGGAGCAGCGGCAGGGGTCTTTTAAGCCGCGGGACCCCGGGAGCACCCAAAAAGCACCTCTTCTTCACAGCGCGCGTGGACACGCCCCCCGGCTGTTTAATTTTTAAATAATAAAACAGCAAGACAAAAGATTTGCTTACTCCCAGGAATGGATTGAAGCCTCTGCATCACAGAGAGATACCTTAAGCCTGGAATAAAGCAGCACGATTCACAATGCCAAAGCGATGACTAATTTTAATAGGTTTGCAGCCATTGATCTCCCACAAAATGCTATTGATCACCTTTCACCTGTGACAGGGCCATTTTTTTCCTAGTTAAAGAGATTTATGATGTTCTATACTTATAAATGTCATGATATCAACTCAGTTGATTCTGATTGTGACGTCTTCAGATTGGAGAAATGGGATAACTGGTAAAATGGGCCTAATGGGGTTCTCTTTAATTCTGTCTTTTAGGTGAGAGAACCTATGTAACAAAGGGCATTCTGCCATCTATCCAAATATAACCCTGTCTTGCCTCCTTTCTTCATGGGAGCTGAGCTGTTGCTAATCAAGCAAACACTAAACCTTCCATAAGTTTTTGGAGAGAGACTGTGGGGGTCATTTATAAACTTCGCGCAGGGCAGATTGGTTCGCAAAGTGAATATATTTGCCCTGCGCATGGTTATATTTATAAAGCTGAATAAGAGGGTGCATACAGAATTGCGAATTTTTTATTCACAATGCGAATATCTAAAGGGGCTTTATAAATATGTCACAATTCGCAAATTGCGAATCTTTATGCGCACACTCTGTGACTCAATTACGCCACAACTTTGGTGGCGGATAAAATATTCGCAAAACAGTTTTGCAAACTGCGAATTTAACGCTATTTTCGCGCACAACAACCTCGCACATTGGGTGCGCTTGCGCAAACTCCTGTCTCATTTGCGCGCCATTTGCGAAAATGTATTCACACTGCGAATTCGCAAAAAACGGAAAGACGGGCAGAGCAGTGCAATATATTAGCGCTCAGCAAAAAACATGTGCAATACAACCATTTGCGAAAAATATGCGCTGCGCGAACTTTATAAATGACCCCCTGTGACTTGGCATCCTAATAGCAAGTGCCTGCATCTATCAAGGGTTCCATCATGGCACAGAAGATAGGAAACAACTACAGTACAGATATAAATTACTGAACATTATGTAAAATATAGGAAACATAATAAGCAGTAGAATAACACAATCATATCATTGTGCAAATTTCTCTTAATTGTAGGTTTCTGATATTGATCCTAGCAATTCAATTCAGGAAATGTCAATTAGCCCCCCTATAGTCCTGTTTTACTTTATTAAGTAGCGCTGGCCTCGGATACTCTACTTAAAAGTCTTGCACTTCCTCAGATAACTAGCAGAGTAGCTCAATACTAATGTGAGCACTTCAAATTCTTTGGGCTTTAGAAAGGAATCTCTTGCAGAGGTTTACACATTTGGATTTCCTTTAAGCTTTTGTGTACCCTATACCTGTTTTCTGGACAATGGCTAATATATGGCCGAATTACAAAATGCTCTGGGAGTCACGATAAACCCATGGTTATCCATAATCCCATGATCTGCCCATTCCCTGCCCAAATATAACCCAATAATTGCACCAGAACATCTTATGGCCAGGGTTGGACTGGGCCTGCGGGACACTAGGAAAGGAAGAGGGGAGGTTGTGGTTGGGTGGTGTGCCTACCAGTCCAAAGCTGCCCTGTCTGGAGTATCCCATTGTTTCCCCCCTGATGGCAACCTTGCTCAGCAACTGAATCCCAGGATCCTCTGGCAGCCAAATCATGCTGGGGCCTACAAGATCATGAAGGTGGGAAGCCTGTGACTGTCCAGACTCTGCAATAAAATTTTGCTGCCGTACAGCCAAACCCAAAACACTACAGTAAATACGTTGATAAATAAACAGCTAAATGAAAGAGACACTTGTTGGGTCACCTGGCCAACCTGGGAGGTGGGTATTATCAACCAGAAGAATGGGGCAGGTCTGGACTGAGATACAAAATAGGCCATGTCATTTCAAGTACACAGAGGCCCAAATACCCCCCCACAGGAACCATATATTGTGCAGCCCTTGTGCAGATCTTAAAGTTCAAACTATAAAGTCCCAAACCAAGTGTTATCCCCAGTTCAGTAAGGAGTAGGTTCTACCTCCAAGATAATCAATTGCTCCAAAAGATGTTACTGATCATACCTCAAAAAGGAATACGGAGAATAACAAGAAAAAATATATACTGTAGCGTTCTTTATTAAACACACACCTTCAGTGTTCACTCTTGTCAGTGTTAAAATTCCCAATAAAACCTTAATGTGCAAGTGAATCGATCAAACATACACACCATCAGATAGTGAAATGTGTTATGAAGTAGGGAAAGATCTATACAGAGTATGGTTGATTTGCCAGGATCTACAGATTCCCAATCTGACCCATCTGGGATATTTTTCTGGGATTCATATCAATAATGCACCACTACCTAATACTTACACTTGAACAATTAGGGTCTTGAACACTTGCGGCAAAACATTGTAACAAAATTGAGCGTCAATTCGTATCTTATGATTGACTCTCTGAAAACTTGATTTTATAGAATTTTCACTGTGAAAACTTGACTTTTTTTATATTATCAAACGAAAACACAGACTTTTTCGGATTATCCAGCACAGATCACGGTGTCAAGAAACAACATCTGCCATTGACTTCTACATGACCTTGACAGGTTTGAGATGGCATATTTTCGAATTTGGATTTTCAGCAGCTTTAGGGTATGAAAAATTTGTGGGGGTTTTTTTCACGAAAAATTCGTGTTTACCCCCTAAAAACCTCGACCATAAAAATTTAATAAAAATGGCCCCAAAGACACACTGGAGAGATTTAATCAGCTCCAAGTGACTTTCATTATTTAAGTGAACAGACAGTTTATTTCAGAGTTGCTGTTTATGTTTTTCTCCTAAGCTGGAAACGGTGCAATCCAAGCTGCCCCCCCCATGCAGTCTGCTCCCTTACAAATTACTGCCATGGACTTCTAAAAAGAGTTGGGAAGCCATCTATATGGTTACCAAATCCAGACTATTCCTGCTCATACTTTTTTTTTCAGTGTACTTTGGGGTTCCTAAGAGCCTTTTTGTGTACTCCCAGATTCTCTACTATTATATTCAACTCACCAGTCAGTTGGAAGTCTGCCCAATCAGTTATCATGTAGGATGAATCAATCATTACTAGTCTACTAGGTTGTTGCTGTGATGAGAGAACCGCAGGCAGCAAGGGGTAAAATGAGTTAATGCCCCTATATAAGTATTCCTATGTCTAATTGCAGCTTCCGATTTAATAGATCCACAACTTCATTATTGATGATGTATTTATATTACATTTATTCTAGGAATGTTATTTACAGGGGGAAAGTTCACCCAGGTTTTGTAACCCAGAGTAACCAATGAGATTGTTGTTTTCATTAATCAATCTGCAATAAGCCTGTAAATGTTAAATGCTGATTGATTGATATGAGTTTCGTGAACCACAAAAACATTGCATCTATTATTAAATTGCCTCTTTTACCCTATGAATGAAAAAAAAAAGCATCAATCGTTTTTTCTAGTATCTCCAACAAATTTAGAACTATTTCCTCACTAGGATTTAGGTGTAATTTATACTCACAGATTTAACATTTGGAAAGTACATATTGTTTTTGGGCAAACCCTGCTTTTAAAACTCTATATTCCACACTTCTGCACCACTTCTTGTGAAGATGTTCTGTTACCCACCACCCTTCTTTGATGGTTATAGGGATGGTTCACTTTTACGTTAACGTTTAGTATGTTATAGAATTGTTAATTCAAAACATCAGGCCTTCATTTTGAATTTTTGATAGTATTTCAATTATTTGCCTTCTTCTTCTCCTCATTATTTACATCATTCAAATGGGAGTCACTGACCGAATCTAAAAAACAACTGTTACAATTTTATTGTTATTGCTACTTTTTATTACACATCTTTGTATTCAGACCTCTCCTATTCATATTCCAGTCTCTTATTCAAATCAATGCATGGTTGCTAAAGTCATTTGAATCCTAGCAACTATATTGTTGAAATAACAAACCAGAGAGCTGCTGAATAAAAGTTAAAGACCTGAAAAACCACAAATAATAAAAAATGAAAACCAAATGCAAATTTTCTGAGAATGTTACTCTCTACATCATACTAAGAGGCAGATTTATCAAGGGTAGAAGTGAATTAGAGGGAATTTTCAAAGTAAAAAAATTCGAAATTCAAAGTAATTTTTTGGATACTTCGACCGTCGAATAGGATACTACGACTTCGAATTTACTTCGACTTAGTAAAAATCATTCGAATATTCGACCATTCGATAATCTAAATACTGTCTCTTTAATAAAACTTCGACTTCCAAACTAAACCTGCCGAAGTGCTATGTTAGCCTATGGGGATCTTCTAGACCATTTTTCTAAGTCTTCACACATCGAAGTAAAATTGTTTGATCGTACGCTAAAATTGTTCGAAAATAGTACTTCAATTGTTCAATGGCCAAATTCGCTGAAAAATACTTCGACTTCGATATTTGAAGTATTTTAATTCGATGGTCAAATTTCGAAGTATTTTACACTTTGAAATTCGACCCTTGATAAATCTGCCCCTAAGAGTTAACTTAAAGGCGAATTACCTCTTTACTGACTTGCCCACTACTAACATTCACCCATTGATAAATATGCTTCTAAAAATCACATAGGAATGAATAGAAAGTGGGTGAGTTTTCAGTGGTTTTGTTTCAAGCTATTCTTATATATATTTTAGGTGATTTATCAACGATGGAATTGAAATTTTTACCATAATTCAAATTTTTTGGGCTAAAACTCGTGAATACAAACTTTATATTTATATTTATTACATGTAAAACTCAAATGTAAAACTTCAGCATCAAAATGCTTGTGAGTTAATTATAATAGTCAATGAGAGCTGTCCTATGGAAGATTTTTTGTGATTTTTTTTGTTTTTTAGATCTTGCAGTCCTATTGAGAATGATGAGTCAAATACAAATTAGATTTTTGTACTATAGTTTTTTTACATTCTTAATAAATAAGCAAACATTCAAGTTTGGTAAAAAAAAAAATTGAGTTTATTCAAACTGAAACAAATATTGAATTTTAATAAATAGGACCTTCCAAGTATAATTAATAACTATTAGGTCACGAGGAAATAGAAGAGGTGCCAGTATGCTGTATTGCCACAATAACGCCATTGATAACATAGTTTTGAGTCTAAATTTTTATTTTAGATTCACTCATAAATAACAGCAGGTGACAGTCTACTAAATGCAGTTCTTACAGAGCTGTTATCAGCTTACGGGAACCTTTAATCAAAAGCAATACAGAATCTTCAACACAGTCATTTAAATGCATACAGATAATCACAGGTAATAGATTCAAATAAATCACCTTGAAATGGCAGACAGATATTTAACTGCTAATGATTGAAGCTTTGTGTCTGCTTAATTACTGTCCCTGATGTGACCAAGCCTATACGAATCCATATATTGTGCCTTAGAAAAGTCAAATTACAAACAGGAGATTCAGACATTTCTTTCTGTGTTTCAGTTTCAATAAATGGGAACAATGCGCTGTTCTTTTCGAGAATGAGTTGTAGCTTCCCTTTCTGAAATCCTTGGAAACACACAGATCACTTCAGGTACATAGAGTGATCATTTATTGAGTTTTTAAAATTATTTTGCGCATATTTTTTTTTATATTACCTTTTACTTGATCCAAACTAAGATATTGAAGTGTTTAGTTCATGTTTAAATTTTAGTAGACTTAAAGGAGAACTACCCCCCCAGGATATAACAGCCCCCTCAACTGCCCTCCAACTGCCCTCCGGCCAGGCCGGCTAGACGCCCTAGGCAACCTGGCTGATAACACGCATTCACTAATTGCCTCTTGCACACAATGACGCGAGCGAAAGCACAAATAGACTGGGAGAGAGAACAGACGGCAGAGAAGGTACGTGCCTGGCACTCCCCCAATCTTTGTGCCCTAGGCATGTGCCTACTCTGCCTATCTCTAATTCCAGCCCTGTACCTCTCCCTCCCCGCACAGTGTATAACCTATATTAGCACTTCTTTTGGCAATCCTTAGCGCAAGAAGCAGAGCAGAAGCATCCCTCTGAACCATCTTCTGTCCATTGGTATCCTCTTTGGGTTTGTATGCCAACACGGAGCCTGCAGGTGCACGCACAGATGGGGATAGTATTGTACACATTTTTCGGATTTGATACCTGAATCCCTCGATTCTTTAGGGTTATTGGATAAAACACAATATCTTCGAATTGTAAAAGGGACATCTGCTATTGACTTATACATGACCTTGTCAGGTTTGAGATTGCGGATTTTTGGATTCTAATTTTTAGCAGCTTCGGGGTATAATAATAATAATAATAATTTTTCCAATAAAATTTTTTGCAACATTGCTTTTTATTGAGTTAACTTTTAGTATCTTACAGAATGGCCAATACTAAGTTACTCTTCAATTGGTCATAATAATAGTTTTTTTAATTATTTCCCCTTTTCTTCTGACTTTTTCCAGCTTAAAAAGGGACCTGTCAACCTAAGAAATAATTCCAAATTATTTTTTATCATGTTAGCTGAGCAAAATAAAACTTACTTACACACTTACTTACAATTATTATATACATTTTGTTTCCTTCAGTCTTGGAATTACACAATCGCAGCACACAGGCAGGAGCCATTTTGTGTGCACTGTTATTAAGACAAGCGGTGTATCACCCCAAAATCTTGTGCATGCGCTTGAATAGGGGACCTAATGCCCATACACATTGCCCTACACAATTATAGAGTGTGAGGAGGGAGGGGGAATGTAGGGAGAGCAGTGACATGTAGGAAGTGCTGAATAGAAAGTGAAAGTAATTGACTGCCCCACCTCTATGCCTCAGGCATTATTTGGAGTGCACTAAGGGTCATCAGTACAACCTAAAAAATATTGCTTCCCTACATAAAACATTACCTTTCCATAAATATTCACTTCTTCTCCATCTCTATCCAGCCGTATATATGTGAACATTTACAGAAGCTTTTCCTTGGAGATACTTACAGAAAATAACCTGTAACACATTTCCTTATTTATTCCTGGTGCGAGACTTAAGTGGGATCTATATTTGGTCATTGGTTTTGTGAATTGGCAGGTTGTTGATATTACAGCAATTAAGCTGACATCTAAAGGACTTCTCTAGCAATTCCCTTTGCAAATGATTAATTCCAAAATGTTTTCTTGAAAATGTATTTATTGAAATTGTTAAATGAATATAAATATATGTTGTGTTTGCCTTCTTGGTTCCCCAGTTCTAGTCCCTCATATTTATTTCAGTAAACTTTTGTTTAGATCTCGATTGCATTTTTTAACTGCTTTGGTTTTGCCTCCAATAAGGATTAATTTTATCTAAGTTGGAAGTATGTACAAGGTACTGTTTTATTATTATACATATAAAGGAAAACACTTTTAAAAATCTGAATTATTTCCTTAAATAATTTTTATTTGATGGCCATCATGTAATTTGGAGCTTTCTAGATAACGGGTTTAACGGGTTTAACGTGTCGTCTCAATATGTCAGGCTTGTATAATATTACGTTACCCAATACTGCCTTTAATCATTTAATAATACCTAATGCCCAAAATTAGCTTAAATGTTTTGTTTTGAGCTATCAAAATATTAAGGTACTGTGACCTTTAATACCCACTAAATAGAGGGATCCTTATATATTTTCTGATAAAAATGCTCTGGAAAGTGTAAGATTTTAACTTCTTAAAACCAACAAGAATGATGTGCAAACCAAATAAATTATTTAAAAAAGAAAATATTAAAAAGCTAGTTCTTTATGAAAAAGAAAAATGAACATCTAGTATGGTCTTGCCTACTTATAACAAGCTGTTATATATATATATGTATGTGTATATATTTATATATATATATATATATATATATATATATATATATATATATATATATATATATATATATATATATATATATATATATATATATTTATATTATTATATGTTATTTCCCATGGGTTGGGTTTTAAGTTTCTTTTGTATTAGATTTCATGCAGTTACGGTTTATGTGTCTGTTAATATGATGATTGGGAGTAGGCTACACCAAACTATTGTAAGAATCTGGTATAGTTAAGTAACTTAACAACATAGTAATTTAGGTTGACACTTGTCCATCAAGTTTAACCTAGTTGATCCAGAGGAAGGCAAAAAAAAACCCATCAGAAGCCTCTCCAATTTGCCTCAGAGGGGAAAAAATTATTTGCTGACTTCAAGATGGCAATTGGACTAGTCCCTGGATCAACTTGTACTATGAGCTCCCATAATCCTGTATTCCCTCACTTGCTAAAAAGCCATCCACCACTTCTAAATGCTATCTATAGAAAAATCCTTTCCCAATATTTAGCTGGAACCTCCTTTATTACAATTGGAATGGATGTCCTCATGTCTGCTGGAAGGACCGACAGGTAAATAAAGGTAAATAAAGCATTAGAGAGAGTTTATTATATGGGCATCTTATATAATCATATATACATGGTTATCACATTTTCCAAACAATACTAACTTTCCCAGTCTTTCTTCATAACTGAGACTTTCCATACCCTTTACCAGCTAAGGTGCCCTTCTTTGGACTCTCTCTAACTTAATAATGTCCTGTTTGAGCACTAAAGACCAAAACTGCATGTCATATTCTAGATGGGGCCTTGCCAGAGCCCTGTACAGGGAAGATAAAGAAAAAAAAGCATAAAATTCCCCCATTTTCATAGTTCATAAAGAAGGGAGAACTTTACTGCACAGAGCTCTCTTATATATCCTAATATAAGTATAAAAATGAAAATGGGTTTGTTATGATATTATTATGCATTATGCATTCCCGTGCTGTTCTGCTTTTTTCCTTATTGTTATGATAATTCATTTCTTCTGATACTGTAGATGCTTATATTTGTCCTTCAAACCAACAAACTGGGAGGACACAGCGTCTGGACACGGTGGTGTAAAAATTAGCATCACTGATAACCTGAAAGGAAAACATAACGACCAAAATGAATACTTAAGCAACAAACAGTTTATATCATATTAAATGGCCTATTAAAGAATCTTACCAAACTGGAATATACATATCCATAAATAGCGCCCTTTTCCAATGGCACATACTACTAAAAAGTATATTATAATGAAAATGTATTTCCTTTATTTACATGAAGCAGGGTTTTACATATAAGCTATTTCATGCAATATATTTCATAGCGACCTACATTGTTTGGGGTATAGTTTTCCTTTAAAGTCCTTCTGCTTACACCTTGGTTAGATACAGAGAAATCCAAGAAAGTTTTAGCTTCTTCTTCATGGCTCCCTGATTATGTGATCACAAAATGTGATGCCTTAGCTTACTGAAATCTAATACAGTTTACCCATTGAATTTTACAATTCATCTGGGAAATAATATAACGTTTATGCTAAAATGGTAAGAATAATACATTCACATCTATTGCAGTCCTTGTGGAAAATATATCATTGTGTATTCAGCATTGAAATAACTATGAAAATGCATCTTAACTATACCGTTAAAAGTTAGTTTGGCAAACTATATAACTTACAAATTGTTATAGATAAACAGGCACATATGTGCAGACACACGGCGCTGAATGCTTCAAACCATTTTCCTAAATATCCAAAGACACATTATAAAATATTTTTTCCATTTGCATAGATAATTAAATCATAGAAGCCATTTTAGCAGTTCGGCAAGCGGAAGACAGTATTTTAACTGGTTCGCTATAAAAGTCTCAAATGAAATTGTGGCCATTGTGGTGTTCATGCAAATGGCCTGTAGATGTCACTGTGCTCATACTTATACTGTACATACTTCCTGGTAGCATAAAGTGAAAGTGAAAGCTTACTGTTGTGTAATGCTTGCATGACTCTGCTAATAAAGCACTGTTATACTCTACTCATCCTCGGCTACCCAATACATAACAAATGGCGACAAGGATGGCTCTTCTACCTCTGCAGCAGCCTGCACCTTTTCTTCCAAACCCTGGTGAGCCTACCATACCTTTTACTGCTTGGATCCGTATGTTTGAAAATTACATTATTGCTGCTAACCAAGGGGAGATTTCTGCTGATAGAAAGTGTGCTTTACTTATTCACTGCTGGGAGCAGAGGGACAGGGTATATTCTATACATTACCATTACCTGATGATACTTATGAAACTGCTCTTACTGCTATAAAGAACTTTTTCATGCCAAGAGTAAATGTGGTTGCTGAAAGATATTAATTCCGCCTACGTGGACAGCGTAATGGCGAATCCACAGAACAATTTGTAGCAGCTTTGAGAGAGCTGGTTGTTACCAGTGAGTTTGGGAACCTAACAGATGAAATGCTAAGAGACCAAATAGTGGAAAAAATAAACTCACCTCGCATTAGAGAGAGACTGCTCCTAGCGCAGGATTTAACCCTTGCAAAGGCTATTACAGTTGCTAGCCAAATTGAAACAGCAGTGGCAGAGGCTAAAACTCTCAGTCAGGGAACTGCTGGGAATGTACAGATTGTAATTCAACACTGTGGCCTAATAATGCACAATCACAGGCAAAATACAGTGCTAAGGAAATGGATTCGCCTACACTGCAAAACCGTGCAGCATATACAAATAGAAAATACTGCTTTCACTGTGGTTCAACACAACACAATACAAATCATGTTACATGTCCTGCAAAAGCTGTACGGTGCCACAAATGCACAAAGGTAGGACATTTTGCTAAGATCTGTCTCAAAGAAATCTAGCATCTTCTTGCAAAAAACATTGCTGGGCAGTTAGCAGCCAGATAGCATTTTAAATTTCAGTTTAAAGAGAGACAGAGTTGAAAGGCAAATAACCAGGGATGCACAGAATCCACTATTTTAGTATTTGGCTGAATCCTGAATCGTTTGTAAAATATTTGGCTGAATTCCGAACCAAATCCGAATCCTAATTTACATATGTAATTTAGGGAAACGAGGGGGTAAGAGAACCTCACGTGCAACAAATACATTTTTTATTTCCTTGTTTGTGTGATGAAAAGTCACGTGATTTTTTGGGTTAGGATTCGATTCAGCCGGGCACTTGGATTCGGCCAATTCTGAATCCTGCTAAAAAAAAAAGGCAGAATCTTGTCCGAATCCCGAACAGAATCCTGAATTCAGCGCATCCCTACAAATAGCACCACAAAACATTATCTTGTCTGAGAATATCAAGCCTGCGCACAGGGCCGCTTTAACAAATGGGCAAAGTGGGCAGCTGCCCAGGGCCCACTTATAAGGGGGGCCCACTGTTGACCTGTTAAAAAAAAAAAAAAAAATTGAAATATTTTTTTTTTATTTTTATTTTTTACAATTTTTTTGGGCTTTTTTTTTTTTTTTCTCTGCTGCTGATCTGGGCTGCCTCCCTTCCTAACAGATCAAAGGAATTAAATTTGGGACAACCACCCCCCCTAGTACTGCTGGAATGGAAGAGGCCAATTAGTGCGGGAAACCACCTGAAACTATAAATACGTGGAGAGCAAGGCCCGCCTGCCGCAGTCTGGAGAGGAGTCCGGGAGGAGGAGTTGTGCAGGGTGCAGCTGCATGCCTGCCTGCATGCGTATTCGCGTTGGACGTTGGTGCGTCACAGACTCACACAGTCACTGCTGGACTCTGAGGTGAGGACCGGTGGTGGGGTGACGGGTCAGGTCGGTGGCTGACTGTGCTGGCCTCTAGCCTAGGCATATATTATATGTTTATTATCCCACAGCCCCAGGCCCTACCCAGCAGCTCGTATATTTGCCCTGGATGACAGTAGCACATGTAAACACCCCTGTAGAACCCGGCAGCACCCGAGCCGCCCACTGACAACTCATTGTCACCGCTCTGCGCACATGATACAAGAACAAGGTGTCTGGCCAAGGAAACAGAACGTGCCAATCACGAGCGAGTCCGGGTGCCCCACCGACCAATCATCCCAGAGGTGCTCCAGAGCGCTGCAAGAAGGGAGGAAGCGGCAGGCGCTGCAGGGCTCGTTGCACAAGCGGAGAGGGAACGGCGCTTCTTGATTCGTGACAGAAACAGTAGCTGCTCGCCCCCGACCCCGGGATCCCCCTGATGAGAGAGAGGCAATGGCTTCCCGGCTATCTCTTTCCCACGTGACCTGAAGCTGGAGGCTGAGATTGAGCGCTGCCGGGCGGACTGTCAGTGGGACAGGATTCAGGGGCTGATCAAGCAGTGGAACCCGAAGGCGCAGGAGGAGAGCACTGGTGAGCGGGGAGCTGCTGCTGCCATGTGGCACCCACTTCATCCGTGGCAGCGGCACCCTTCTTTCTCATGCACCTGTGACCTTTCACTTTCTCTGTGCACTTTATCTTTCCCATGCCAACCCTTCTCTTACTCTGCCCAATCCTTCTCTTCCTCTGCCCAATCCTTCTCTTCCTCTGCTACCCACTTGGCTATTATCCACCCCCAATAACCATTACCCGCCCTCACAGACAATTACTCACACTAACTGACCATTACCCACCTTCACTGACCATTACCTATTCCCACTGACCATTACCTACCCCAATTACCATTACCCACCTCGTCACTGACCATTACCCACCCCACTGACCATTATTCACCCCACTGACCATTACCTATTCCCACTGACCAATACCCACCCTAAGTGACCATTTTCAACCCACCTGAACATTGCCACTGTTGGTGCTTTGCTATAACAGAGATGTTGCACATTAGAACAATTGCCTACCTGGATTTATGGTCCTGAAACAATAACAAGTGCCAAATATTCTTGTAGGAACCAATGGAGTGTCAGGGTGAGATCAGTGGGGGTTATTGGGCGGCTTGTTGGCACAATAAATCATGTGTCCACTGGCCCCCTGACCTACCTGCACTGGCACCTAGCCAAAAGTATCACAAGTGTAACAGGTTATCCCAGGAATGCAGATGTTTAACATCAGCTGCTGCGGGGGGTGATGGGAGTTGTAGTTCTTCAGAATCATTTCTTTCTCAAAAGTAACTTTTTGTCACAAAACAAGGAAGTAAAAAATGTTTTCCCCTTCCCACTCCTAATTTGCATATGCAAATTAGGGTTCGGATTTGGTTTGGTATTCGCCTGAACCTTTCGCGAAGGATTCGTGGGTTTCGGCAAAATCCAAAACAGTGGATTCGGTGCCTAATATAAATTTGTAGGTGTGGAGGAGAGGTAACAATCATGCAGATCAGCTGCACACAACACAGTGTGTATCCGGGGCCAATACTTCCAGAGATGTGCATTGACCTGGCTGGTTTGGGTATTTAAGAGATTGATCAGATTGTGCCTCTGACTAGTGCAAAATGTGCAGCAGTGGGAGGGGGGTTGTAGTTCAGTTAGGCAGTGCCGCATCATTATTTGCACAACTTTGTCTTTATTTGACATTCTGTCCTGTATTCCCTGCACCTGTGCAATCCATATTAAAGCACTGCAACAATATTGCTTTACTGTGAGCTCTAGGGCTGCTGTAGTTACCCACCGGTACAACTGCCCCGTGTCACTGAATTTCATCTCTCCTATGTACTCGCATTAGCTGCTGGAAATTATGGGTGTTGTGCATTAGTGGGGGTGCTGGGAGTAGCGGTAGGAAGTCTACAAACCTGGCTGACACTTGACACTTAGCCAGGGTTGTTGCAGGGATCTACACAAATGCCCTCCCAGTGGATGAAACAACCATCCTTTGTGAGGACAGACGTTGCTCCTGTCTCCCAGGCGTAAGGCTACAACTGCAGAACATCTGGCGCTCTCTTGTTTATGGAAAGTCTGAACACAGTGATGCAGCGCTGCAGGGCAAAGGGGAAATAAACAGGCTGCTTGGAGCTCTCCCAATATATTGTATTTATATTTAGAGACATTGTTTTCAGAAAAATATGTATTATTAGATATATTTCATCTGGCAGAGAAATCCAGAGTTAAAATTCCATCTGTCCTTAATGTACAGCTCCAAATACAGGTTTAAAGGGCACCTTTGAGTGAACTTTTAGGGATATGTTGAGACAATTTGCAATTGGTCTTCATTTTTTTATTATTTGTGTTTTTTTAGTTATTTATCTTTTTTTTTCAGCAGCTCTCCAGTTTGCAGTTTCAGCAATCTGGTTGCTAGGGTCCAAATTCCCCTAGCAACCATGCACTGATTTGAATAAGAGACTGGAATATGAATAGGAGAGGCCTGACTAGAAATACAAGTAATAAAAAGTAGTAATAACAATAAACGTGTAGCCTTACAGAGAATATGTTTTTTTTTTTCGATGAGGTCAGTGACCCCAATTTGAAAGCTGGAAAAAGTCAGAAGAAAAAGGCAAATAATTCAAAAACTATAAAAAATAAATAATGAAAACTAATTTAAAAAGTTGCTTAGAATTGGCCATTCTATAACACTGAAAGTTAAAGTAAAAGGTAACCCAACCCTTTACCTTTTTAGTAGTAGTATGTAGAGCGGGATATTCTGAGACAATTTGCAATTGGTTTTAATTTTCAATTATTTGTGGTTTTTGAGTTATTTAGCTTTTTATTCAGCAGCTCTCCAGTTTGCAGTTTCTGCCACCTGGTTGCTAGGGTCCAGATTCCCCTAGCATCCATGCATTGTTTTGAATAAACTCAGTGTGGCCCTGCATACACCACCTGCTAATCTTCACTGTAAGTAATGCCTCCAATATAAAAACTAGAATTGCCTTGGGTAGAAATCTGTTTTAATGTATATGTAACTCCACTTCTGGTACTTAGTCAGATTTATGTTTTCCTAGAATTGCCTCTTCTACCTTACGGATACTGGAAATTTGGTACATCTCTTCTACCTTACTGATACTGGAAATTTGGTACATCTCTTCTACCTTACTGATACTGGAAATTTGGTACATCACAGACAGCGCTGCCCATATAGGAAACCTACTGTAGCCTGGATGGTTGCCTTGCTTTTGCTGGAATAACTCAGTGTGGCCCTGCATACACCGCCTGCTAATCTTCACTGTAAGTAACACCACAAACTGTTATTGTATTGTTCCTACTGATGCCTCTGCACCTCAGATGTTTACGTCTTTTCGACAAACCACAAAATTGGCCATACCTGACCAAGTATATTAGTAAAAGTAATTGTTAACAGAGTAGAGTTTAGGATGGGTTAATCATGCTGCCTTTAAGTTTCATTTTGAATTAGGCCTTCGCTTACATAGCATGACAATCCTGAATAGTAACTTGGATTCCTAGCCTAGTTATAACATTCTAAAATACAAATGTATTTTACAGTTTTACCAAATAAGTGTGACTCAGATACTGAATTTTTCATTTTTATTGGAATTGCAGGGGTCCAATAATGTCACCACCTTCAAATTCAAAAAAACACAAGTCAGGATCACTTAAAAGAAAAGAGTGTTTTAAAAAGAAGAGAGAACAACAGCTTATATCAAAGCATGCTACTCGGTTTTGGTCAGAATTTAGAATTAAAGCTACATTACCACAATTTCCTGAAAAACCTCATACAAGTACAAATGATGCATTTTTGAATACTGTTGAAGTGACTGCAAGCCCTACGTGCACATCACATGATTTGGTTACAAGTTTGTCTGAGACAACGGATAATGCAAATATATGTCATTTAACAGAACAGAGTGAAATTACAAAGTTACAGGAAACAAATGATACTGAGCTTGCACACACTGATGTACAAATTTGTCCAGAAACAGGTGAAATAGATAATATTGCTTTTTCTACAGCTGCTTCTATAGCAAGTATTTCCAATAGTGAAAAAGATAAAATTGTGGCTTCTACTGATCCTGCTTTGTGGCCAAAGCAAAATAAAAATTTGCTTCAGGATTATTGGTGTTGTCATGGTCCACAAATGTGTAGAAATTTTACTGGAAAGTACAATGTTTCAGAAAGACGTTATTCTGGTGGTGTGAAACGGTCTTTCAATAATGAAATGGTAGAGCGTATAATGCCAAATGGAGAAACTGTGGTAAGAAGCTTCATTATCTATTCACCTTCTGAGGGAAACATATTTTGTTTTCACTGTCGACTTTTTTCAACAAAAACGACAGCATTTTCTTATTATGGCTTTAGTGACTGGAAGCATGCATCTGACTGCCTCATACACCATGAAAATAGTGCAGAACATCAGCGGTGTGTAAAAGCCTATATTAAAAGGTGCCATGTACAAGGTAGAATAGATTCTGAAGTACAAAAGACACTTGAAATCCGAGAGAGGTATTGGAAAGATGTCTTAAGACGTGTTGTTGCCACAGTGAAATTTCTCTCCCAGTATGGTTTACCCTTTCGTGGCACAGTAGAGAGATTTGGCTCTCCAAATAATGGTGTGTACCTTGGATCTCTTGAATACTTGGCTCAGTTTGATCCATTCATAGCTGCACACATAGAAAAGTATGGTAACAAAGGGCGAGGTAAGCCTTCTTACCTGTCTTTGGGTATCTGTGAAGAGATGATTACCATGATGGGTCGCAAAGTCCAGAACCAAATTGTTAAAGAAATAATATCTGGAAAATATTATTCTTTATGTGTGGACTCCACTCCAGACGTAAATCATGTAGATCAGCTGACATTTACAGTTCGCTTTGTCAACAAGTGTACTGGTCAACCAGTAGAGAGATTTCTGCAATTTGTACCAATTCATTCACACACTGGAGAGTCTTTGGCAAATACCATATTAAAGACTCTTGAAGAACATAAAATACCGATTAAAGATTGTCGTGGTCAAGCATATGACAATGCAAGTAACATGTCCGGAAAGTATAAAGGAGTAAAGACTCATATTCAGAAAGTGAACCCACTAGCTGAATATGTGCCTTGCAGTGCACACTCCCTTAACTTGGTTGGCCAGCGAGCTGTAAGTGTCTGCCCCACCGCAGCTGATTTTTTTTCACTTGTGCAGCTATTGTATGATTTTTTCTCAGGCTCTACACACCGCTGGGAATTGCTACTTAGTCACTTAAAGCCAAATGAGAAAGGTAGAGTTTTGACCCTAAAAGGGCTTGGAGACACACGATGGTCATCTCATGCAAATGCTGTTAAAGCTTTATTTCAAAACTACTGCAACATACTGCAGTGTTTAAAAAAAATTGAAAGTAATGAAGAAGAATATGTAGACACACGTAAGCTTGCAAAACCATTAATTAAAAAACTGGAAAAATTGGAAAATGTCATAACTAATGTCGGTAACTTTGCAACCGAATTCTGGAGCAATTTAACTTAACTAGTGTTTACTTACAGTCTAGTTCCATGAACCTTGGAACAGCTACCAACATGCTAAGGTCCCTGGAAACATATGTTGCAAGTCTCAGAGATGAATTTGAGAAGATCTGTACTGATGCTTCAGTTCTTATGCCTAACAGCACTTTTGAGGCCACCAGGCTTCGTAAACGTAAAGCCTTTTTTGATGAAAAGGAAAAAGAAAATACTGTTCTTCAAGGCTGTAAAAAGTTCAAAGTGGAATCATTCAATGTCATAATTGACACACTTGTCACCTGTCTTCAGGAAAGAATAAAAGCATACACCACACTGGATAATAGATTTGGATTCCTAGATGATCTTACTTTAAGAAAACTAGATTTGTTAAGAACAAATGCATCCAATCTTCAAATGGCATATCCAAATGATTTGGAGTTCACATTTCCAGATGAAGTTGTTGCATTTCAGAGCTTACTGCAGTCCTATAATTCCACAAATGTTGTTCAGAATAGCATTTACTGCAGTCAATTTTTGAGAGAGAAAAACATTATTTGTGTCTACCCAAATGTGGAGATTGCCCTCCGCATATACTTAACATTGCATGTTTCTGTAGCTGGGGGAGAGCGTTCTTTCTCTAAACTTAAATTTATAAAGTCAGAATTACGCTCCCAAATGCAAGAACAGCGGCTTAACGCTTTAACACTTATGGCAATAGAAAATGATATTGTACAGAGTTTGGATTTCAGTGATATTGTACAATCCTTTTCAATCCAAAAGTCCAGGAAAAAGTTTTAGATTTGCAGTCTTTATTCAGAACATAAGCAAACATTAATCTAAGCAGTATTAGATCATCTATATTCATATTCTTCATTACATCATCAGAACGACTGCAACATGCCAAGTGTGTACAAAAAATAGTGGTTTTGCATGCTTACAGTACATCCATATTCTTCTTCATTACTTATCTGTTTGTAAAAATGTAAAAAATGGAAACACTGTTCTGGTATTAATGTTGCCATTGCCGGGCTCAATTAATGTCACCACCTCCAAATTCAAAAAAATACAAGTCAGGATCACTGACACTAAAACATGAGAGCAGCAACTTATATCAAAGCATGCTACTCCATTTTGATCAAGAAGTAAAGCTTCTGAAAAACCTCATACATGCACAAAGGATATTGTATATCCTACATGCATGTTCTTCTTTACTTCTTCACACCTTCTAAAAAATTGAAACACTTGTGTTAGTTACTTAAAGCTTGACCGGAACTACTGGAACATGCAAGTGCTTTTGCATATGGTTGCATTCATAGTCTTCATTCTTCTTCAAAACTTGTAAAACAAAAACCGGGTTCTGGGGTTTCTTTCTTGAAGCTTGATCATAACTGCTGCAACATACCCAGTGTGTACAAAAAATAGTGTTTTAGCATATGGTTGCATCCATGTTCTTCATTCTTTAAAATTTGTAAAACAGAAACCGTGTTTGGTGTTAATGTTTGTTTCTTTGAGCTTGATCAGAACTACTGCAACATACCCAGTCTGTACAAATAAGTGTTTTTGCATATGGTTGCATCCATAGTTTTCATTCTTCTTCAAAACTTGTAAAACAAAAACCGGGTTTTGGTGTTAGTATCTTTCTTGAAGCTTGATCAGAAATCCTGCAACATACCCAGTGTGTACAAATAGTGTTTTTACACATGGTTCCATCTATATTCTTCATTATTCTTCTTGAAAACTTGTAAAAAAAATTCTGGTGTAAATGTTCCTTTAAGCTTGATCAGAACTACTGCAACATACCCAGTGTGTACAAAAAATATTGTTTTTGCATATGGTTGCATCCATATTCTTCTTTCTTCTTCAGCCCTTCTAAAAAATTGAAACACTTGTGTTAATGTTACTTTAAACTTGACCAGAATTACTGCAACATACCCAGTGTGTACAAATAAGAGTTTTTTGCATATGGTTGCATCCATATTCATTATTCTTTAAAATGTGTAAAACAGAAACCGGGTTCTGGGGTTTCTTTCTTTAAGCTTGATCAGAACTACTGCAACATACCCAGTGTGTACAAAAAGTGTTTTTGAATATGGTTGCATCTGTTCTTCATTCTTTAAAATTTGTAAAACAGAAACAGTGTTTGGTGTTAATGTTTGTTTCTTTGAGCTTGATCAGAACTACTGCAACATACTGTACAAATAAGTGTTTTTGCATATGGTTGCATCCATAGTCTTCATTCTTCTTTAAAACTTGTAAAACAGAAACCGGGTTCTAGTGTTAGTTTCTTTCTTGAGGCTTGATCAGAACTACTGCAACATACCCAGTGTGTGCAAAAATATTGAAGTTCTTAATCTAGAATCAATAAAACAATCTAAATGCAATATGTTTGCTTTTGTTTTCCTTTTATCTAGTGTGAGTATAACTGTGTCCTATGGTAATGGTGGGAGGACATTTTTTTCAGGATGAGGGGGGCCCACCAAACAATCTCTGCCCAGGGCCCACCAAGGCCTTAAATCGGCCCTGCCTGCGCAAAGTAAATTGTAATGGCAAGTCCTATTAAGCAATTCACACTATTACAGCTTCAAAGCTCTAGTGGCAAGATAAAACCTTTTCACATGAGACCCAGAGGCTCCAGATCTCTCAGTTTCTTTCTTCTATTTGAAAGTATGAAGTTGTGGCTTTCAAGGACCTTTTAATTTCATATATAAGTGGTATTTCAATGGATTTGTGTCTTTTTCCTAGTAACAGCTCGGTAAGTCAGATAGCTGACTTTTTAAACTGTTACAAGGAATTATTTTACTTAAAGTGTTGTGCTACGGAATAGCCCTTGTGCGAGACACATTATTTGCTGCCATTTTTGTGATGCTGCCGAGAAAGTTAATGGATCGCTTTTTAACAGTTTAGACAGTCCTAGACCTAGTTTACAGAAATTAAATAAGAGGGATGAAAATGTAAAGTTTTAATTTTTAAAACCTGAACTGAAAAAGTAAGTCCTTATTTGCAGTATACTATTTAAAGTTTGGTGAAGGTGAACTGCCCCTTTAAATGATATGATGGTGCAAAAATCATTCAAGAGTGGGGGTTAATTAGATCTCAAATATCAATCAGACACTGACCTCGAGCAAGCCACAAAGGCTTAAAGAGATACCAACATGTTCCTATAAAAATCATAGGAACGTGTCAGTATCAACTAGGTGTTGTATCCAGAATAGTTCCCCTTAAAAAACCCTTCAAAGCAGCCCCCAGACCTGCTAACCTGTGTTAACCCGACCCTACGACTGCTAAAAGATCTTCTGTGCTGTTTCAGTGACGCTGGGCTAGTGGCGGCGCTATCCTTCCATAGGCTAATTATGAATGAAAACAGGACTTCAGCCTATGGAAGGATTGCTCTGCTCCCAGCCCAGTTTCATTGAAGCAATGCAGAAGATCAGTTAGTAGTGTCAGCAGGTCAGCTGCACAAAGGTTTGACTGGCTGAGGGTGGCTTTGAGGGGAACTATTCTGGGTGCAGCACCTACTTGATACTGACACGCAGTGTCGTACTGGCCCACCAGGATACCAGGAAAACTCCCGGTTGGCCCAGGGGTCAGTGAGCCTCTTGCTTCTAACCATTAAGCCTATTTCATGGTCATTCCCTATTTCTTTTTGGGAACAAAGAGGCTTGATAATGGAAGAATAGAAAATAGTATGTAGAGATAACAGACTAGGAGAATGAAGAGTTTGAATGAAGAAAGGAGGTATAATAGTTATAGGAAAGTGGGCCCTAAGCCTAAGGTTTTCTGGTGGGCCCCTGGCATCCCAGTCCGACACTGCTGACACGTTCCTATGATTTTTATAGGAACATGTCAGTATTGCTTTAAACCAGAGCAAAACAACTCACTACTTATGTTGCTACAAGACAAATAATAAACCTTACAGGACATACCCATTTGATCATCGGCCTTTTGGTCACATTTAAGATGCAAAACAGATCTTTGATAGCATGTGCATTGTGGCTACATATTTGCAGAAGTTTGGCCTCTAATCAGTACAGGCACTGCTCTCTGAACCCTCAGTGAAAGTCACCAATGCAATTTTGTATACAAGGCCTTGCAAATTTACAAATGGGTCCCCCTCTCATTTCTGGCAACTGGTTAAGATTATTAAAATCAGCTTCTTTGCCAGCAACATTATAACCAGAAATGAGAGTTTATCCCAGTAATGTAACTGGTGTGCTTTGGGCCCTCCCTGCCCACTGCCAGCCCTCTCCCGCTAGCCCATTCTGATGCCTCCCTGTGTCCTCCCTCCCCGGAGTCCACGCTCAAAGGTAGGTTAGTGGCTAAGGACAGAGGTTTTATTAGAACTATAGGGGAAGTGGACCTCCTGGTCTGGGCCCCCTGTGGCTGCATGGTCGGCTTCCTATATAGTTACACCACTGGTGCATCCATTGCGTATTAGAAACTGTATTAATTTGACAAAATCTCTTACTATATAACATATTGATTATATATAAAATGAATAGGCCCCACCCATGTCCTACATACCTAGAAAGCAACCGGGCACTGATCATGCTTTCAATCAGTAAAGCAAATCAGCAAAGGCTGGAAAACAAATGTGGCTCATACACGGAACAAATATATTTTATAAAACTACCTGGTATTTGATAAAAGTTAATGAATATTGTATAATTATATACCAAAGGTTATCTCCTGCAAGTGACACTATTCCAGTAGATATATTTCTCTTATATAGGCATGGAAAACCATGATTCCTACAGCTTATAGTTTGTTCCTAGTTCACAGTTTCATCTAGTTCTTTGCTTTATGATTTCCATTAGACCTTGATCCTCCTTTCTTGCTCACTCTTTCACTCCCCTCCCTTTTTTCCCTCCTCTTATTGTTGTAACTAAAACTCAATTAAGTTTCAAATACTAGGAACTCGAACATTTACAATATCCATGAACTTTTATCCAATACCAGGTAGCCTATTAAATATATTAGTTCTGTGTATGGAACCAGGTTTTAATGGTCTAATTTAAAAAGCTACCTGGAAAATGTAAATGAAATAGAAGGTATGTTACTAGGTTTGTGAACTATATGCATATGTGAATGGGGGGTTATAATAATTTTTCCTAACACTAACAAAGAGACTCTTTGATACATTTTCTTTCCAAGATTGATCATGCTATTTGAGTAAAGCTTGTATCCTGGAGCATTGCTAATCTACACTGGAGATGCAGCACAAATAGTTATCCATGGAGATGCATAATGAATAATGATATAAGTCAATCTTCGCACAACTTTGCAAGTCATTCTCTAGGGTTTCTCAATTTTAATGCAATCTTTAAAGCTTAATGTTATCAGTGAAAGAAATGAATTTTCACTTAAAATGTTAGCATATTCTCTTTCGTAATGCGATGTGGTGAATAATATTCTGAAATGTGTATTAAAATATAGAGTTATATGAAGTTTGCTTACATAATTGCATACATATATATTTCCAACTATGTTTTGAGTTTTGATATAAATCATATCCAAAGTTTAAAACTAGGACTGACTGGTGATGTTTCTATGCCTGATATGAATATGATAAGAATTTCAGCCGTGATAGGTGGATACGTGGAAGAGCCCAACATAAAGAAATGGGGACATCCATATCAAATAATAAAAAAATACCCTTTCTGTTGTGTTACCCATATCTGATTAGTAGATATAGCTAACAAAACAAGAGCAAGGAAAACAAGGAAAGGGCCTTCTACAAAATTTTGCTGAAAAGAGGATGGAGTTGCTAAGAATGTCATTGAATGAAGTACCGACACCTTTGGTTGACAATGATGGCTGTGGCTTAAACAGACAATTCCAAAAATTATAAGAGGAATACTCATACTTGTGTCGATATAGTGTATTCATAAAAAGGTTATACAGGTATGGGTCCAGGGGCGCTCCTGCCATGAGGCAAGGTGAGAACCATACCTTAAGGCAGCCTTACTCCGCAAATTACCAGGGGAGGAAAAAAGCTGGATTTCTGTGTTTTAAACTGGAAGTTTGGCTCTTGTAGTGTGCTAGTGATGCAGCCCCTACTGGATCCATTTCAGCAGAAGATAAAGTAAAAACAGTTGGAAGGGGGGTAGGATCACAGGAGACACCTCAGGGTGGCATAAGGGCCGGAATCGTCCTTCATGGGATCCATTATTGAGATACCCTTTATCCAGAAAGCTCAAAATTACAGAAGGGCTGTCTCCTATAGACTCCATTTTAGCCAAACAATCCAGATTTTTAAAAATGATTTCCCTTTTCTCTGTAATAATAAAACAGTATATTGTACTTGATCCCAACTTAGATATAATTAATCCTTATTGGAAGCAAAACCAGCCTATTGGGTTTATTTAATATTTACATAATTTTCTAGTAGACTTAAGGCATAAGGATCCAAATTACGGATTCAGAAAAGCCCAGGTTCCAAACATTCTGGATAACAGGTCCCATACCTGTACTCCTTTTTCTGCATATATACATATATCAGGTAAGATGGTGATATAAAATATTGGATTTACCCACTTTCGGAAATACAGTATATCTTTCCTCTTATACTCTTAGACGGTGCTGTGCTCGAGTAGGTATTTTGTTTAGACTGTTGTGCCTGTGTTTGAGGATCACAGTACCATCATTTATTTATCATTCTACATTTATGTATTTTTTAAGAAGCCAGTGTATTGCTACTTCTTAACTCCTTTCTTCTTATTTTCCTCCTTTTCAACAGAATAGACAAATAATTAATCTTATCCTATTTTGGTCTGTACTGGGCAGATTATTTTGTGATGCTAAGGGAGAAAAGGTGCATGCTATTTAAGTTCTGCACCTTACATTCAGAAAAACGCACAATAAAAATTGCACACGGGACTTGGTTAACGGCAATCTTGAGTGCAACCTTGTAAGAAAGACTGAACTGAGTATTTGACTTAGAAATCGAATGGCTATTTCCTTAAAAATCAGTTCTTGGTTATTTTAAATGAATAGGTTTTATGAATTTACATTGCAACACTCCTGCTTTAATAGAATTACACAGTGCTTTGGCTGCTGATAAAAAACTAAAAAAAAATCTGTTTGATATCAGCTGTAGGCACGAGTCTACATGTTAGGTTTTTAATGTGAGTCATAATGGATCCGTAAAAAAAAATATTCTGTTGACAGTGAGCTTTGCCATTATTAATAATGAATTCAGGCTTAAAGGGCTTAGATATTGTAACAGGCAATGTGTACGCTAGGGTGCTAGTACATTTCAAGAGGAATCGTGACATTATTTTATTAGTATTGGCTTTTTAGCTGGTTTACAGCAGTGCTACCTCCAGTGGTTGGACTTTATAACCTATGATATGTTAATGCTGAGCCAAATTATTCATATATTATCCACTATACGTCATTCAAATTTAAACATTTTCTTCAAAAGGTTTAGAGACATAGGCAAAAAAAACACTCATTTTCATTTACGGTAGTAGTTGTCATGTGAATTATGAGCAAGTTAAAACGTGGCTGCATTTCTGTGATATGAAAACACGTTTTATTTTGCAAAAGACCAATTAGCATTGTTCTGTAACTAAGCAGATATCAGGCTTAATATATGTACTGGTGTAGATATTCTTTATTGCCATTCCTTTCTTGTCTTCATTATTCGGCTTTCTGTATTTATTAAAAAAAAGTTTGATGACAGAGAAAACAACATGCTGGATATATATACAGAGAAAATGATAACACAAATAATGCGATTCAAGTGCTAATATTCTGCATTCAGAACAGAGGAGAAGCATAATATGAAAGAAGGGGAACAGTGAACTGAAAGGATAATGCTTGTTTCATTAGTGAATGCAACTGTGTCAATCAAAGCAATATGCAGCTGCCTTTGACCATTAAAGGAAGGAATCACTGCAATTTTTCCTTTGCCACTAATCTTTGTGGAGCTGGGAAACATGCAGCATGCCTTGGCAAGTCATTTTTTAATACTATACAACTATTTTTTACTTTATTTATATAACATCAATATATGGAGCAGTTTTTGCTGCTCATTAGTCCCTGCTACAGTAGAGTTTACAATTCACGCTGTACAGTAAAGTCCTCGTCATGCACACACATTATTGATATTTTAATTAAGAGCCTATTATCCCGCCTGTATGTTTTTTGAGTGTGGGAACCCTGAGAGGAAAGCCAGTGTAGATAATTTTGCTAATTTTGGAGGCAATGCTGACACCTCCCCTCTGTGCTACCACAAAGTCGTACAGGTATGGGATCTGTTATCTGGAAACCCATTATTCAAAAAGCTCCAAATTACAGGAATATCATCTTCCATAGACTTCATTTCAATCAAATTCGCATTTTTTAAAATGATCTACTTTAATAATAAAACAGTACCTTGAACTTGATCCCAACTAAAATATAATTAATCCTTATTGGATGCAAAACAATCCTATTGTGTTTATTTAACAATAAGGGGCAGATTTATCAAGGGTCGAATTTCGAAGTTAAAAATACTTTGAAATTCGACCATCGAATTAAAATACTTCGAATTTGAATATCGAATTCAAACTTTTTTTAATCAAATTTGGCCATCGAACGATCGAAGTAAAATCGAACGATCCAACGATTTTATCGTACGATCCAACGATTTTTACTTCGACTTCAAAAACTTAGAAAAATGCTGTAGAAGGTCCCCATAGGCTAACATAGCACTTTGGCAGGTTTAATTTGGCGAAGTATTGAAGTCGAAGCTTTTTTAAAGAGACAGTACTTTGATTATCGAATGGTCGAATATTCGAGCGATTTTACTTTGAATCAAATCCGAAGTCGTAGTATCCTATTCGATGGTTGAAGTGTCCAAAAATTACTTTGAATTTTGAATTTTTTTACTTCGAAAATTCCCTCTAATTCACTTTGACCCTTGATAAATCTGCACCCTTAAATTACTTTTTAGTAAACTGAAAGTATCAAGATTTAAATGATGGAACGACCCCAGGTCTTGACCATTCTGGATAACAGGTCCCATGCTGTTATAAAAATTCAGCAACTGAATGGATTAGTAGCTAAATTGCAAATAACGTACAAAATTCCTAATCCTACATGAGGATTATGTTTATTTGCTTCTTTTCCATTGAATAAGCACTGTATTTATAACTCCTTTAAGTTCAAGTATAGAATAAGGGATCTTGCCATATTGTGGATCACAAGCATTAAGGTGTTGTTTTGCCATCAACATGGGTTCATTCTATCATTCTTAACATCAGGTACATACAAGGTCTTATTATTGCAGAGCAAAAACATGTTACTACATTGGCATATATGGATGTTTTTGGGATAATGGTTTTAAAAGATAACATGTCCCATAACTGTAGTGAAGAACTCATGAATTTTGCATGTTCTGGTGCTGATGTTTTTGTATTTTTAAGTAGTAAAAGTTTACTAAAATCCCCTTGTTTCAATGGCGTTTTAGCAACTTTGACCAAATTGATGGGTATTAAAATAGCAATCTACGTTTCCAATACTTTTCTCCATGGTTAAAGAAATTAACCAGTTTGATAAAAAAAAAACTCTTGTTAAATGAAGTCTGGTTTTCATTTTTAATGATGACTTCTCGACTTTGTGAGGCCATGGGCAAGTCATTTATGTGAATAAAGCTATAATACAAGTAAAGGGTTTATTATCTGGAATGTTGGTTTTTCTGGATAATGGATCCTTCTGTAATTAAGATCAACATGACTTGCGTATACAATGAAATCAAAATTAAAATCACAATGGACTATGTAGGAGATGGCCTTCTTGTAATTCAGAGCTTTCTGAATATTGGGTTTCCGGATTTTGGATCCCATACCTATAATTATTTTATGAATTAGAACTGCCTAGTTTGTTAGCAATAGGGAGATTTGTCATATACACGTGTTTCTTATTTATACTTTGTCTTAGGTGTCTTTAACCAGCAAGTTAAAAGAAGGAATTATATCCAGTACACTTATTACCCTCTTTGTCCCATTTCTATCAGGATCAGTGTATAATTATCAAATTGTGCAGTATGCGTCTGCAAGATCACGACTGCAAAAAACAAAAGAATGCTGGAGAAGTCCAATAATAGATGTATTTTCCAGGTCAAAGGACAGCGAGATGCATTCGTTTGCAGTCTGACCTGTAATTTCTTGAAAACAGTGTCATTTCAGAAATGCATTAGGACAATAAGTGAATTGTACTTTATAATTACATTTTACACAATAACAAGAAAAGGACTAACTAGGCATTCTGTGCTATAATTGTTTAAACCATAATTGCTTTGATTACACCAGCGGGACAGAGACTTTAACCTCACCTTGAATGGTGTTATTTAAGTAGGCGAATTATTAACACTTAACAATCGTATTTTTTTTCTGATAAAAGATATGAAAAGATACATTAGTGATGAGATTATTGAGATTCCTGAGCTGGGGTGGTGTATGAGTTGGGAGAATAAAGCATGTGGTGTAGGTCCTGTTACTGTTAGGGGCCGATTCACTTACTTCGAGTTAAGGATTTGAAGGTAAAAAACTTCGAATTTCAAAGTTTTTTTTGGGCTACTTCGACCATCGAATGGGCTACTTCGACCTTCGACTACGACTTCGAATCGAAGGATTCGTAGTAAAAATCGTTCGACTATTCGACCATTCGATAGTCGAAGTACTGTCTCTTTAAAAAAAACTTCGACCCCCTAGTTCACCATCTAAAAGCTACCGAAGTCAATGTTAGCCTATGGGGAAGGTCCCCATAGGCTTGGCTACGTTTTTTTGATCGAACTATCTGCGCTAAATCCTTCAACTTCGATATTCGAAGTTCGAAGGATTTTAATTAACCCTCGATATTCGACCCTTAGTGAATCGGCCCCTTAGTCATGTAACTGTGATACATTGGTTTTTGTCAGCTCTCCCAAGAAGATTCCAAAACACAATAGTGTATATTATTGCTTAAAACTCAACCCAACCATCCAGCTGGTTGTCAACCCATGGGTCACTGCGGGTTTTGGGTCAACTTGCACATCACTAGTGTATATAGCTATAGTTTCAATAGCAGCACCTATTGCTGGATTTGACCCCTGCCAGTTCTGCTCCTCTGTTTATAATAATAAACAAGCAATTTTTAACTGCACATTGGTGAAACAAACCCAATTTATGTAACAACATACATAGAATTAATAAGACTCTGTTATATGTTAACTTCTCCTCTGTATCATGTTGCACATGCTCTGCTGTAGTTACTTTGTGTTGTGCAGCAACTTAACTGAGTTTGCACTGCAGATTAACTAAAGTTTATAGTAAAGCCCTGCAGGGCATATGTTGCGTCCTCAGATGGCTGCTGTATAAGGGATCTGCCCAGTCTGATCGACCCTGTTGCCTGATTATGAACAGGCCCTGATTGGCAATCTATGGGTTCGGGCAAATGCCCGATGGGCCGCTTGCTTTAAAATGTAAATGGAGTGCTCACCTAAAAATGCAAATCAGGTCTGTATTTAATATGTAAATGAGCCACTCACTTTAGAAATGTAAATGAGCTGTTGCATGAGGCAGCCTAGTCTCTTCAAAAATGCCACACTTTGGCCCTATGACACACATGGTAATTAAAGTCCTTATCTGCCAGGGCGCATGGTCTAGCTGGGGGCACACAAAAGAAAATTTAGAATATACTGTAAGTATAGGGCCACTAATCCATCTGATAGAATAGGGTGAGATATTTGTTGCAAGGGCCAGTTCCAGCACATAGGGTGTATAATATTGCTGGGATTATATGGCAATGGACACTTAGGGGCAGATTTATCAAGGGTCGAATTCCGAAGTACAAAAAACTTTGAAATTCAACCATCGAATTGAAAAACGTTGAATTGGAATATCAAATTCGAAGTTTTTTCACCGAATTTGGCAATCCTACATTGCTGAATTGAAGGCTAAGTAAATTCGAAGTCGTAGTATCCTATTCGATGGTCGAAGTATCCAAAAAATTACTTCGAAAATTCACTCGAACCTTAGTAAATCTGCCCCTTAAAATATCTATTAATAAACACTAGTACTAGTTAACCTTGGGGTTGGAAATATATATCATGCTTTGTATGTTCTTGAATACATGGGCAGCTTTTTCCTCCCAGTCCGGCCCTGATTATGAGTTTCTCATCACACTGCATTCACTGCATTGTACCAGTGTTTCATGTATTTTGTGTTATACTGTATACTCTACACAAATCCTGTAATATGTTTCCAGGGATATCTAATAATAAGTCCATGTTGTGATGGTGGTCTGGTGGCCTTGCTGTGTACCTGACAGTGGCAGTGTGTTTCCCTGCTGTTTTACATGTATGCTATATCCATTTTTGTTTTATGTACATTTTGTTACCATTAAATGTTGCAGTTATGTTATAAAACCCGAGTGCATTGAATGGGAACTATTGTGAAAATATTCGCTTCGGTATACTGAAATAAGAAACTTCCTAAATAAAATAAATTAAAAAATCTGTACTGTTCCTGAAATAATCAAGTTTATCTTCACTATTCCTCTCTCAGCATCTGTTTCTCCTCATTCTGTCTTCATTCAGGAGTTGGGTGTCAGATGAATGATCCAATATATCTTATACGGGGGCTCCTTTTGCCTAGAAGATGTATAAGAGCTCACTCTATTAAAATCACCAGAAATCCTGTCTCTCTACATGCAGAATTTTTGCAAAAGGCAGTTATGTTGTTAGATTTTGTTTGTACTGGAATCAGTTATTTGAGTGAGCTCAAATTCACCTGCTAGGAAAGGAAGCCTCCCCCTATAAGATATATTGGATCTAACTGTCAATGAATATCTGACACCCAACTGTTGCATGAAGACAAAATTAATAGAAACAGATGCTGAGAGAGGAATAGTGAATATAAACTTGATTATTTCAGAAACAATGCAGAATAGTGATGGGCGAATTTGCGCCGTTTCGCTTCGCCTAAAAATTCGCGAATTTCGCGAAACGGCGAAAAATTCGCGAAATGGCGCCGGCGTCTCGTTTTTGACGCCGGCGCCCGTTTTTCCGACGCCGGCGCCCGTTTTTGACGCCGGCGAATTTTTTCGGCGAATTTTCGCGGGCGTTTTGCGAATTTATTCGCCTGCCGCGAATCGCGCAAATTCGCCGCGAATTCGCGCCTGGCGAATAAATTCGCCCATCACTAATGCAGAATTATTAATTGATTGTATTTAGAAAGTTTCTTACTTGAGTATGAGGAAGCTTATATTAAATTTTTATTTTCGCAATAGTTCCCCAGAACTCAAGTCCACTCAAGTCCATTCGTCAGCAGCTGTGTGTCTGTGTGAGTATGGGGATCCGGCGCCTGCTCAGGCTGGTGCGACAAAATGGGTTACACCTGTGCATTCTGCAACTGATCATTTATGTGCCATGATCACTTTAATATATAGCATTACTTTTTCCCCAGTTTTCTTCTTTTTTTTACAGTGTAAAATAAATGCAAAATTCTTCCTTTTAACATCCATTTGAATCCCAAAGGCAGCAATCAAAGAGCACTGAGTACTTGTGGTACAAATAGCTCTACGCACTGAAAGAATTTTTGAATAACAAATTGCTTTTCTTTCTTCATTATATTTTTACAGCTGATTTTTCTCCATGGAATGCAGCATGGAGTTTATGAGAAGCATTTTAGTATTTTCATATCTAACCAATGAATCATATCAAGTAGTTGCTAGAAACTGTGAAAGTCGAGACCAAATCAATTCTAACGAATCTAGCACATACATCACACAATCTATTAATTTAGACAGCAATTAAGCAAAACCAGTACTGTATATTTTACTTGCAAAAAGTTATTCTGAAGCAATAATAATAAATGAGACTGTAATTCATCCCACAAAGACATAGGGGTCTATTTATTAAAGGTCGAAATTAGTTTTCTCTAAAAATTCGAGTTTTTTCACAAAACTCAAATTTTTAGAGATTTATTGTGCCCCAAAGCTGCAATAAATCAGAATCCAAAAATACTCCATCTTAAACCTGTGAAATTCATGTAAAAGTCAATGACAGTGGTCCCTTTAATTATTTGAAGATGATTTTTGCCTTCACAATTTTCTGGTGTTTGCTCAAAAACTTGATAAATTGTAGGTTTTTAAGATTATGAATTAGAAAAATCAGAGGTATTCATAAATAAATAATTATAAAAAATAGAAAATAAATAATCCATATAATTTCTTTCATAAGATTTTTTTTTTAGTTTAATTATTAGTAAATTAGCCAAATTTGTGAATGCAATTTAGGTCGAGTCTGTTTCTGGTTAAATATGAAAAAAAAATAACTTTTAGTAAAGAATCTGCAATTTAAGTTTTTTCTGTCAATTAGTAATACAGGTATAGTATCTATTATTTGGAAACCAATTATCCAGAAAGCTCCAAATTATCGGAAGTTCATCTCCCATAGGGGCAAATTCACTAAGATTCGTAGTTTCGCCAGGCGTAACTTCGCCGCACTTCGCCACACGTAGTTTCGCCAGCGCTTCGCAAATTCACTAAAATCCGAAGTTGCGCTCAGGGGTAGCGTAAGGTTGCGAAGTTGCGCTAGCGTTGATTCGCTAAGTAAAGCGAAGTTACGCTAGCGAAGGCTAATTTGCATACGGCGCCAAATTCAAATTTCAATGGAGGAATACGTATCAGCACTACAAATGGCTAGAAAAGCTTCAAAACATCAAATAAAAATTTTATTTTGCCCTACACATGTGCCCACTGTCTAGGTAAGTTGCCATGAGTCAGGAGATGTAGGGGGGAAGGAGGGGAGCCCCAAAAATTTTTTCGATCTTTTTCAGCCTATCACCCATAATGTAGAAAACACGCCAGCGTTTTTTGGACTTAGACTTAGAAAAAATTTTGACTTTTTTTGAAGCAATCCCTATCTACTCTATTGCGCTTCGCCTGGTCTGAGGTGGTGAAGGAAGTCTAGCGTAAAAGGTAGCGTTCAGTACACTGCGCAAGTTAGTGAATTTGCGTAGTTACGTCGCTAGCGAAACGTCGCCAGGCGTAAGGGTGCGAAGTAACACTAGCGAAACTACGCCAGCGTTCGTTAGTGAATTTGCGCAGTAACGAAAATGCCAAACGCTAGCGAAGTAACGCTAGCGTTCGGCGCTTCGGCGCTTAGTGAATTTGCCCCATAGACTCCATTTTAGCCAAATATTCCAAATCTTTAAAAGATATTTCCTTTTTCTCTGTAATAATAAAATAGTATTTTGAACTAACTTATAATTCATCTTTACTGGAAGTAAAACCAGTCTATTGGTTTTATTTAATGTTTACATTTATTTCTAGTGAACTTAAAGGGCATGTAAAGTGTAAATTAAACTAAGGCTAGAAATGCTGTATTTTGTATAGTAAATATAAACATGAACTTACTGCACCACAAGCCTAATCAAACAAATAATTTATGCTTTCAAAGTTGGCTACGGGGGGTCACCATCCTGTAACTTTGTTAAACATCTTTGCAAGACTAAGACTGTGCACATGCTCAGTGTGGTCTGGGCTGCATAGGGATCATCATAAACAAAGCTGCTTGAGTTCTGCATGGCTGGGAAGTAAGGCGGGGGCTCCCCCTGCTGTTCATAAGTATGATTGTTTCCCTGCTCAGCAGTTAGGGACCGTCTGACAATTCCTATCCACAGCAGTAAATTTCACTGCATAAAGTCAGGTTTCTTATAAAAACGGTACACATTTTTTAATTAAAGTATATTGGAGATAGGTTTCTTTTTCATTCAAGAAAGTAAAATGGGATTTTATTTTTTTGCCTTTACATGCCCTTTAAGTTATGAATATCCAAATTAGAGGAAGATGCCTTATCTGGAGAACCACAGGCCCCAAGCATTCTGGATAACAGGTCCCATACCTATGTTTAATGGGCAGATTAAGATTTATCAAGTTGTGTTTTCAGAAAAAAACATTTCTAGGGTAGTTTTCATTCAAAACTAGAATTTTTGTGTTAAAAAAACTTCTCTAATTTTTCACTTATAAAAATAAAAACTTGAATTTATTGAGATTTATTAAACCCCGAAGCTGAAAATAGCTAGAATCAGAAAATAGTCCAGCTAAAACCTGTCGAAGTCATGTAGAAGTCAATGTCAGAGGTCCCTTCAACCATTTTAAGATGTTAATAGCTTTAATGATGTACGGGGTTTTTTCAGTGGGTTTCACTCGAAAATTCAATTAATTTGAGTGATTTGAGTTTTTCACCCCAAATTCACTGATTCAGGTTTTTTTCATTCAAGTTTTTTCATAAATTAGAAAACATTTGAGTTGTGAGGTAATTTGAGGTATAATAAAAATCTCACAAACGTGACCTTTGATAAAGAGCCCCTTTAATATGGCTTTTGAACCAGATCTAGTAACCCATAGAAACCAAGCAACAGTTAGAATTTACTGGTCATAGTTGTGATAGTATAAAACATTTATTACATTACCCCCTTTGGATACTTACATTTACACTATCCAATGCCATAGAAAATCTGCATTTATTCTTTCCTTCTTGTGTAGCTATTTCTATTGTGCCTGTAACCACAAAACATTTCCTATGTATCCAGGTACAAAAGGCAGTAAACCTGAACTAAGCTAATATCTAATAAAAACAACTTTGATCACCTAATTAGCTTAAATGTTGCTGAATGATAATACATTAACCACAAATAGCAACAAGCTTCTAATTGGTTGAACATCAGATCTGATATTGGAACCTGATTTTGCAGTTGGGAGGCGGAGTTTCTGTCCTTGGATTAAGGTTGAAAGTAAAAAGAAAGTCAGTCTATAGGATAAGCAAGTATTAATGAGGCCAATATTGTATAATCACACCATGGAACAGCTGTGTTAAAAGTGTATACAATCTGCCATCCAGAAAGCTGTAAATAAATGCCGCTACCTGTAGGTTTTGGTCTAATGATTACAAATAAAAAGAAGATACAATTTCCCTTTTTTTGATCATCATATGATACATTAATATTTTTTAGTTTTCTGGCAAAAAATATATGCTAAGGAGCAGATTTATTCTGCGTCTCTCCTGTGTTTTCTTTTATGGATATGCCTGCAGGTCCATGCATATTGAATCATCCTCTTAGTGTTAGCTGTGATTAGATACTGTTTATAATGCAATTGGTAAGTATTGTTAAGCACAATTAAAAACACCATTAAGAGGCCCATTTATCAAAGCTTGAATTTATCTCATTATTTTCTGAAAACTACTCCGACCAAATACGCACAGGTTTTTTCCCCTTATTTTTTAATACATTTTCCCAAACATTTCCTGTGCGGGAATAAAAATATAAAATTGTGAAAAAAACCCCGAATCGTACAAATTTTTGGGATTTTCTGAAGCTGAAGAAAACCACAAAATCTTTGGATTATTGCATGAAACCCAGAGAAGATCAAGATATCTTCTGGACTTCTCCCATTGACTTATATGCAACCTCGGCATTTCTGAGATGCCGGATTTTCGGGTTCTGACTTTTTTTCATCCTCAGGGTGTAATAAATCCCCCAAAAAATCATGTTTTTTTTATTCTACTAAAATACAGATTTATAGCAATAAAGATTTTTAATAGATTTTAATAGATTTTTTGGGGTTTTTGGTATTCGGAGTTTAATAAATAACACCCTAAATGTTTTAGAATGCATTTCACTTTCCCAAATTGAAAGGTACATAAGTACATCTAGAGATTCCAGCTAGTGCAGCAACGAGTGTGCATTCTTCCACTTGTGATTTATATGGCCAACTTCCCAGGATTACTGAGAAAACGTGTTTCCTCTTCTGCCCATCTGGGTAGGTAAGTATTACAACGTATAACAAAGTATACAGTAGTATAACAAATCATTTGAATTAGAAGTGGTGTTACTAGAGCCAGGAATATGGTATCTTACCAAACAAGATACCACACAGTCAGATGAAAAAAGTTTTTTGGACCCAAGTAATGGTACAGGTCAACTTGGCAGATACTTTATTTCACACTGTGGTGGCATCTATGATCTGTGGCACTAAACATTCTATGTTGTTTGCTGTGTCTTTTTTTCTAATTTCCACTCTCCTATCTAGGCTATACACAGACTTTTTATGAAAGTCAGTTGCTCTGATTTAATGAATACATTTCAAATCACAGTGCTACAAGTTTGTGCCAGTATAGTTTTGTGTGCAATAGATCCAGGCAGACAAATGTAATTGCCTTCTATATGAAGGTAACCAGGAACCAAGACTTTGGGATGGCAGTGGATGTGATCTACTTGGATTATGCTAAAGCATTTCATATAGTATCACACAGAAGGATACAAATTAAATTGGCCTAAAACATAATATTTGTATTTGGATAGAGAACTGGCTGAAGAATAGATTACAAAGTGTTGTCAAAATGGAACATTTTCTAATTGGACCAGTGTTGTTAGTGGAGTACCGCAGAGCTTTGTACTTGGTCCTTTGCTTTTTAACTTGTTTATTAATGACCTGGAGGTGGGCATTGTATGTACTGTGTCTATTCTTGCTGAGGATACTACATTTTGCAAAATTATCAGTTCCATGCAGGATGTTGCCACTTTGTAGAGAGATTTAATTAAATTGGAGAACTGGGCAGCAAACTGACAAATAAGGTTCAATGTTTAAAAGCAAGGTTATGCACTACAGTAGAAAAAACATTCTGTAAATGCAAGTTTTACACTAAGGGGCATATTTATCAAAATGTGAGTTTAGAGCGAAATAAATAAAAACTCACCCACATTCTATTCATTCCTGTGGGATTTTTAGAATCGTATTTATCAGTTGGTATATTCTAACTTCCACCCATTGATAAATACAATTCTTTAAATCCCATAGGAATGGATAGAATGTGGGTGATTTTTTATTTATTAAGCTCTAGACTTCTGATAAATAGTGATGGGCGAATTAATAGTGATTTGGCGAATAATTATATTCGGCGAATCGAAACGCCCCAAATTTGCCCATCAATACTGATAAATTTGCCCCTAAATGATGTGTGAAGTGTGTTGAGGGTTTCCTTAAATGAGAAGGATTTGGGGATATTCATCTATAACAAACTGTGTAACTCTTGGCAGTGTCAGTCAATGGGCATAAAAGCAGTTGTATAAAAAATTACATCAACTTGAGGGACAAAACATAGTTTTACCTCTTTACAGTTCTCTGGAGCAGCCTCGCAGGCACTGCAGTTTTGGGTTCCAGTCCTTAAGATGGATATTAATGATCTGGAAAGAATACAGAGACGTACAACTGAACTTGAAAGTTACAAGTACATTATAGGACATTATAGTCAGAATGTGGGGGATCTTTTTTGACATAGAAAAGACTTTAGACTAGAGGAACAAAACTTTAATTTGAAGCAACAAAAATAGCTAATATATGAGGCTTTGATGCTGTATTCAGCATAACTTTTGAAGACATTTATTTAGTGGATTTGCTTATTTATACTCCTGGTAAGTCCCCTAAGATTACAAAGAAACAAACCAGTGCTTGTCAAGCACTAGACTAGGTAAAGTCTGCAATTAAGAGAAGAATATACAAACAGTATTATTGTGCAGAAAAGTTAATACTGTAAAAGCTTGGAACCAACAATAACGCCAAGTCATCTAAGTGTTAAAACAAAGGGGTTGAGTAAAAATAATCTCAGTGGATCCCAAGCTGTAATTGCTGCAAAGCATGCAAGTCAGACTAGGTCAGATTTATTAGGTTAATATAAAGTTTCGTTTTCCGCAAAAAAATTGAGATTTCAAGGTTGTTTTTGGGTCAAAAATTAGCTTTTCGGGTTAAAAAAAACTCAAACGGAAATAGCTTGAATCCGAAAATACACCTAATACCTGTCGAAACCATGTAGAAGTCAATGGCAGAAGTCCCTTGAACTATTTGAAGATGTTAATAGCCTCCATGATGTTTGAGTTTTTCTTTCATTGGGTTTTGTTCGAAAACTCGATCAATTCGAGCAAATTGAGGTTTTTGGTTTTGCAATTGAACTTGCTGATTTGTGTTTTTACATTTAAGTTTTTTCTTAATTAAGAATCTTTTCGAGTTGAGTCAATTCGTGTTCATTCAAGGTTTAAAAAAGTTCACATAGCTCTAAAATTCGACCTTTGATAAATAACACCCTTAAGATGAGGCTTAAAAGGGTTACTATAAAGAGGTAATTAAGTTTTCAACCTTGAGTAAATGCCCTTTTTTATGCAACATAGCACGGTAATTGCTTTAGTAGCAGCTGAAAGACTTTACATAGAGTTACACAATGTAAGAAAATTACCTGAGTCGCGGCGCCGCGCTCCTTCTCCGTCGGCTTCCGGGTCCTAGTGCGCGCGTGGCGCGCATGCGCATTATTTAAAGGCGCAGGCGCGCTGGCGTGGTGACGTCAGCGCGCAATGGCGCGAATTTCAAACGGTATTTAAGCCCATTCATTGGTACTGCTGGTTGCCCGTGATAGGATTTATCCTGTGGTTTTGCCTGAAGCCTTGTGCTGTTTGTTCGTGTTTATTCTGCTAGTTATCCGGTTTTTGACCTCTGCCTGTTTCCTGACGACGCTCCCATCTGAATCCTGACCTGTGCCTGATACCCGACTACTCTATTGCCTGAACCCCTTCTGCTTGATACCCGGTTTTGACCCTTGCCTGCCTGACGATCCTTGCTATCTGCCTGCCTCGACCCAGCCTGTCTGACTATCCTCTCTGCCTCATCCTTGCCTGTAACCGTGATCCTCGGCCCAAAAGACTCCAGAGACTTGCCGTGCCCCATTGCCTGCCAGAACTCTAGCCTTGCCCACTCATAAGTCCAGGTGGCACCCCAGTAGGCGGAGGGCCTTCCCGAAGCCCAAAAGTGGTCACACATACTGATGAAGAGAGCTCTGACCACGGTGCTTGGCTCTAGTTCTGGTATTGGGTGCCGGCCGTGACATTATCACGGGCCATGGAGGACGACGATCACATTGAAGCTGCTGCTGCTGCTGCTCCTCTCCCAACATCCACTGATCTGTTGCTTACTACTTTGCTGCAACGAATGGAGGACCAGGAGCAAAAGCAAAATTATCTGCTCCAGGGGTTCCATAATCTAACCCGCCAGCTGGGACCCTCGCAGCAGTCAGCTAGTTCTGTTCCTACATCCTCTGTGGGTTCCCCGCCAGATAGGGGTTCTACATCCAGACCGCAGGAACCCAAGATCGCATTTCCTGCCAAGTTCGGTGGGGACAGAACCCAGTTTTTTGTTTTTCAAGAAGCCTGCAAGCTGTACCTCAGCTTTTTCCCCCATTCTTTTCCCTCTGATGAGGAAAAGGTCAGATTTGTTATGACCCTATTAGTGGGTGACCCCCAAATCTGGGCACTTAGACTGCCAGCCACCGATCCTGCCCGTTTTTCTTTAGAACAGTTCTTCCGTTCTATGGCTATTCTATACGATGACTCGGATCGCGCCTCTTCGGCCGACTCCGCGATTCGTAAATTACGCCAAGGTAAACGGGAGGTGGAAACTTATTGTACTGAGTTTCGTAGATGGGCGGTGGAAACGGGGTGGAATGATACGGCTCTACGGAGTCAGTTTCGCATTGGTCTGGCCAAATCTGTCAAAGACAGCCTTGTTAACTATCCCCTATCTTCCAGTCTGGATGACCTTATGTCTTTGGCCATCCAGATAGATAGGAGACAAAGGGAGAATAGGGATGAACAGGATACTTCTGTTGGGTTTAAACATGTGCATAGTGCTAAGTTTTCAAACCCCTCTGTGCCTCAACCTCAGGAGGAGCCTATGCAGCTAGGCATCTCACACCTTACTCCTGAGGAAAAGGCACGCAGGCGGTCCCTTGGGCTGTGTATTTATTGTGGGGAGAAGGGTCACTTTCTCAAACAATGCACCAAGAGGCCGGGAAACGCCCAAGCCTAAATGGAGAAGGGGAGCTCCATTTGGGTGCAGGCGTTTCATCTCCCCAATCTGCCTCCAAGGTTCTATTACCAGTTAAATTGACCTGGCCTACGGGCACTATCAAAGTGTCGGCTTTCGTTGATTCTAGGGCAGAGGGTAATTTCTTCGACGCGGCTTTTGCTGCAAAATTCAAAATTCCACTGGTTGCCCTTAATCCGCCCATGAGAATCCTTGCTGTAGACAAAAGACCCTTGGGGTCTGGGGTGGTTTCCCAAAAGACCATCAACCTGTCCTTGTGTATAAGTAATCTGCATTCTGAAGAAATAGCTCTGTACCTCATTGAGGGAGCTTCCTGTCCTCTCATTCTGGGTTTACCCTGGCTCCAGAGGCATAACCCTCTGATAGATTGGGTTTCTAGGGAGGTTATTCAGTGGGGTTCTGGTTGTAGTGGGGTGTGTACTCCATCTGTAGTGGGTAATACCATCCTTGAGGGGTTACCATCTGCCTACACTGCCTATTCTGACGTATTTTCCAAAAAGGCAGCTGAGACACTACCCCCACATCGGCAGTATGACTGCCCTATTGATCTGCTTCCGGGATCATCTCCCCCTCGAGGCAGAACCTTTCCCCTTTCATTGCCTGAGGCCCAGGCAATGAGAGAGTATATTCAAGAGAACCTTGCTAGAGGGTTTATTAGGCCTTCCAGTTCCCCTGCGGGGGCAGGGTTTTTCTTTGTAGGCAAGAAAGACGGTGGTTTACGCCCCTGTATTGATTATAGGGGCTTGAACAAGATCACTGTGAAAAACCGCTATCCCTTACCCCTTATCTCTGAATTGTTTGACCAGGTCAAGGATGCTAAAATCTTCTCCAAATTAGACCTGAGGGGAGCTTACAATCTCATACGGATCAGGGAGGGGGACGAGTGGAAAACTGCTTTCAATACCAGGGATGGCCACTATGAGTACCTCGTAATGCCCTTTGGTCTATGTAACGCCCCAGCAGTGTTTCAGGAATTTGTCAATGACATCTTCCGGGACCTGTTGGGGGTATATGTTGTGGTTTATCTTGACGACATACTAATTTTTTCTGCAAACCTTTGCGAACATCGCATTCATGTCTGTGAGGTATTACGTAGGTTAAGGGTGAATTGTCTGTATGCTAAGCTAGAGAAATGCACATTCGAGGTAACCTCTGTCCAATTTCTGGGGTTCAACATTTCTTTTAAGGGTCTTGAAATGGATCCGGGCAAGGTGAGAGCTGTCCTGGATTGGACTCAACCCCTTTCACTGCGTGCAACCCAGAGATTCTTGGGGTTCGCAAATTATTACAGGCAATTCATCAAAAACTTTTCTGTCATAGTGGCGCCCATCACCAATTTAACCAAAAAAGGTGCTGATCCCAGCATGTGGCCCCCTGAAGCTATTCAAGCTTTTGAAACCCTCAAGAGGGAATTCAGTTCCGCCCCAATTCTACGCCATCCTGATACTGCTTTACCTTTCATTGTGGAGGTAGATGCTTCTGAGGTAGGAGCAGGGGTGGTTCTTTCCCAAAGGCACCCGACTACCAACAAATTGCATCCCTGTGCGTTCTTCTCTAGGAAGTTCCTGCCTTGAAATGGATCCGGGCAAGGTGAGAGCTGTCCTGGATTGGACTCAACCCCTTTCACTGCGTGCAACCCAGAGATTCTTGGGGTTTGCAAATTATTACAGGCAATTCATCAAAAACTTTTCTGTCATAGTGGCGCCCATCACCAATTTAACCAAAAAAGGTGCTGATCCCAGCATGTGGCCCCCTGAAGCTATTCAAACTTTTGAAACCCTCAAGAGGGCCCCCTGAAGCTATTCAAGCTTTTGAAACCCTCAAGAGGGAATTCAGTTCCGCCCCAATTCTACGCCATCCTGATACTGCTTTACCTTTCATTGTGGAGGTAGATGCTTCTGAGGTAGGAGCAGGGGCGGTTCTTTCCCAAAGGCACCCGACTACCAACAAATTGCATCCCTGTGCGTTCTTCTCTAGGAAGTTCCTGTCTTGAAATGGATCCGGGCAAGGTGAGAGCTGTCCTGGATTGGACTCAACCCCTTTCACTGCGTGCAACCCAGAGATTCTTGGGGTTCGCAAATTATTACAGGCAATTCATCAAAAACTTTTCTGTCATAGTGGCGCCCATCACCAATTTAACCAAAAAAGGTGCTGATCCCAGCATGTGGCCCCCTGAAGCTATTCAAGCTTTTGAAACCCTCAAGAGGGAATTCAGTTCCGCCCCAATTCTACGCCATCCTGATACTGCTTTACCTTTCATTGTGGAGGTAGATGCTTCTGAGGTAGGAGCAGGGGCGGTTCTTTCCCAAAGGCACCCGACTACCAACAAATTGCATCCCTGTGCGTTCTTCTCTAGGAAGTTCCTGCCTGCTGAGGTAAACTATGATATAGGGAATCGTGAATTGTTGGCGGTCAAGTGGGCCTTTGAGGAATGGCGGCACCTACTGGAGGGGGCTAAACACCAGATTACGGTCTATACTGACCATAAGAATTTGCTCTATATTGAGTCAGCTAAGCGATTAAACCCTAGACAGGCTAGGTGGGCTTTGTTCTTCACCAGGTTTGATTTTTCTTTAACCTTTAGACCTGGTACAAAGAACATCAAGGCAGATGCTCTCTCTAGGAGCTTCGACTCAATCTGTTCTGACTCCGATGATAATCCTTCTATTATCCCGAGTGAATGTATTGTAGCCACATTGGAATCTGACCTCTCTTCCTTATTGTCCTCTGTTCAAACTGATGCTCCCTCCAACACTCCTGAGGGGAGGCTTTTTGTTCCTGAAAATCTTAGAGAACAGGTGTTAAGAGAGGTTCATGATTCCAAAATGGCAGGACACCCCGGTGTAAGTAAAACTACATCTTTGTTGTCCAGAAGTGTGTGGTGGCCAACTTTCAAGCAAGATGTAAAATCGTTTGTAGACTCTTGCCCTGTTTGCCAACGCTCTAAATCTTCTAAAAATTTGTCCCAGGGATTACTCATTCCCCTGCCTATTCCTGAGAGACCGTGGACCCATCTTTCGATGGATTTTATAGTGGACTTACCATCGTCCCTGGGGAAAACAGTAATTTGGGTGGTCGTGGACAGATTTAGCAAAATGGGTCATTTTATCGCACTTCCACATCTTCCTTCCGCTAAAACCTTATCTGAGCTTTTTATTCAGCACATATTCAAGTTACATGGTTTTCCTGTTAATATTGTTTCTGACAGAGGGGTTCAGTTTGTCTCCAAGTTTTGGCGAGCATTTTGCTCTTTAGTGGGGATTAATCTTTCTTTTTCTACTGCTTATCACCCACAAACCAACGGGCAAACTGAAAGGGTAAATCAGACCTTAGAACAATTTCTAAGGTGTTATGTCTCTGAGAATCAGTCTTCTTGGGCAGAATTGTTACCCTGGGCAGAATTTGCCTACAATAATGCTTCTCACTCCTCCACTGGGGAGTCTCCGTTTTTTGTTGTTAATGGGTTGCACCCCAAGGCATTTTCTTTTTCAGGGTCTGGTTCCTCTGTTCCATCTGCCAACTCCTCTGTCGAACAATTTTCTAAAGTCTGGTCACAAGTTCACAACTCTCTTAAGACGGCTACATCCTCTCAGAAGAGGGCTGCCGATAGGAAACGCAGGGAGGCACCCCAATATAAGGTGGGAGACTTGGTGTGGCTCTCCACCAAGAACATTAAATTGAAAGTTCCTTCCCTAAAATTGGGTCCCCGTTTCATTGGTCCATATCCCATCACTTCTGTTATCAACCCTTCTTCTGTTCGTCTTAAGTTACCTGTTAATTTCAAAATTTCTGATTCCTTTCATGTCTCGCTACTAAAACCTGCTTCTAACACCCGCCTTGTTTCTGTTCCTCCTCCAGTGCAAGTTGACGGTCAGCCTGAATTTGAGATCCAGGAGTTCCTTGATTCCCGTTTGGTTCGTAACAAACTCCAGCACCTCACTAGATGGAAGGGATTTGGTCCTGAGGAGAACTCCTGGGTCTCAGTTGATGACATCAAGGCTGACCGCCTCAGGAGGCAATTTCACATTAAGTTTCTTGGGAAGCCTGGGGGTCCAGTGGCCCCCCCTAGAGAGGGGGGTAATGTAAGAAAATTACCTGAGGCGCTCCTTCTCCGTCGGCTTCCGGGTCCTAGTGCGCGCGCGGCGCGCATGCGCATTATTTAAAGGCGCAGGCGCGCTGGCGTGGTGACGTCAGCGCGCAATGGCGCGAATTTCAAACGGTATTTAAGCCCATTCATTGGTACTGCTGGTTGCCCGTGATAGGATTTATCCTGTGGTTTTGCCTGAAGCCTTGTGCTGTTTGTTCGTGTTTATTCTGCTAGTTATCCGGTTTTTGACCTCTGCCTGTTTCCTGACGACGCTCCCATCTGAATCCTGACCTGTGCCTGATACCCGACTACTCTATTGCCTGAACCCCTTCTGCTTGATACCTGGTTTTGACCCTTGCCTGCCTGACGATCCTTGCTATCTGCCTGCCTCGACCCAGCCTGTCTGACTATCCTCTCTGCCTCATCCTTGCCTGTAACCGTGATCCTCGGCCCAAAAGACTCCAGAGACTTGCCGTGCCCCATTGCCTGCCAGAACTCTAGCCTTGCCCACTCATAAGTCCAGGTGGCACCCCAGTAGGCGGAGGGCCTTCCCGAAGCCCAAAAGTGGTCACACATACTGGTGAAGAGAGCTCTGACCACGGTGCTTGGCTCTAGTTCTGGTATTGGGTGCCGGCCGTGACACACAACTTGTTATCCACAAAATTCCCCAGATCCTTCTCAAATAAGGATGCCCCAACACACTAACATTTAGTGGAGGGTTCTCCAAGCTTTTTTGCCTGTGAATCACATTCAAATGTAAATAGAGTCAATGAACAACACAAGCATTCAAATAGTTCCAGGGTGGTGCCAAATAAGGAATGTCATTGGCTATTTTGTAGCCTCTATGTGGATTGACAGCCTGCAGGAAGCTCTGTTCGACAGTACATCTGTTTTTTATACAATGAAAACCAAGAATTTAAATATTAAGCACCTGCTTTGAGGCCACTGGGAGCAACATCCAAGGGCTTGGTGAGAAACATGTTACTCACAAGCCTCTGGTTGGGGACCACTAATTAAGTGTATAACTTACATAACACTTTGCATTGTTGCAGTTAAAAACATTGAACCTCATTGGCCAGTTAGCTGCAGTTTTGGTTGCCAGAGTATTATAACAGTATATAACAATGTATTAATAACAACAGTATTATAACAATGTAGAGAAACAGTAGCCTTTCTTACAATGACAAAGCATATATTTGTATTAAAGTTGCTATACAAGTTGCGGCATCAGTCATGCACCATTGCTATTGGGCCTTAAATGGAAAATAAGAAAAATATAAAGCTGGCCCTCACTGGTGTTAATATTTGCTGCAAATCCATCTATTCTATTCTTTCTATCTTATCCCAAATTTGCTTGCATGCAATGTTTACTTTCAAACAAACCTATCAGCAGTTCCCATCAAATTTTCTCTTCTAAACGTTGAAATAAAAATTCAAAACATTATCAGGCTTAAAATGAAATCAATAAAGTTTTCTTGTAATGGCTGTAATGTCTCCGTTCCTGAATCACAACAATTACGACACGCTGTCTTCAATGAGCTAAAGCATGAAATCATCTGTTACTCGCAATGTGCCTCCAGAGAAACTATTGAGCTGCTAAAATGTATCACTGGGGAAATATGTTGATCCCAATGCCTTGTTTTTCTGTTACCAGACAGGAGCTCATATATGTGATAAACATTTAGCTCATTTTTTAGTTGTATTTGAGTTTTCATGATTGTAGAGTACCTCTCGGAAATCGATAATACACGGAATAGAGTTTTTTTTTCTATTACAAAATAACGTCATTCATTATCCACGCTCAACATTTCCTTTGATTATTTAAAAAAAAAAATGAATTGCGCAACACGGATTTCTACTGTGAGTGCTATTGAATCTTAAGCAGGAGTCTGGTTTGATGTGTGAGTTTTTTCATCCAATTCTTTTTTCTGTCAGGGGCAATACAATAAAATTTGGAACACTTTCTCCATATTTAGGGGCACATTTACCTAGGGTCGAATATCGAGGGTTAATTAACCCTCGAATTCGACTGCCGAATTGAAACACTTCGACTTCGAATATCGAAGTCGAAGGATTTATCGCAATTCGTTCGTTCGAACGATTCGAAGGATTTTAATCCATCGATCGAAGGATTATCCTTCGATCAGAAAAACCTTGGAAAGCCTATGGGGACCTTCCCCATAGGCTAACATTGGCCTCGGTAGGTTTTAAGTGGTGAACTAGGGGGTCTTATCGAATGGTCGAATATGCAAACAATTTTTAGTTCGAATCGTTCGATTCGAAGCCGAAGGTCGTAGTCAAAGGTCGAAGTAGCCAATTCGATGGTCGAAGTAGCCAAAAAAAACATTCGAAAATCAACGTTTTTTCCTCTATTTTCCTCTATTGCTTCACTCAAGCTTAGTGAATGGGCCTCCTAGTATCAAATCAGATGTTTGTTTTCAAACAACAGAGCCTATTTTTGTAGGCTGATAGGAAATACAAGGTTTTATATATATATATATATATATATATATATATATATATATATATATATATATATATATATATATATATATATATATATATATATTACTTTAGGAAGAGTAACGATTTATGCAGCTTTAACGATTTAAGTGCCAGCAGAATTTCCCATTTCTTTTGCACTGCCAGCCATTTTTGAACACAGAAATGTTTTAATGTTTAATAAAAAAATTAGACAAATGTGAGTTTTAGTAAATTCCCCCTAAGAATCTATATATACATGCAGGTATGGGATCCATTATCAGGAAACCCGTTATCCAGAAAGCTCTGAATTACGTATATAGATTCTATCATGATGAAATAATGCAAATTTTTAAAAATGATTTCCTTTTTCTCTGTAATAATAAATCAGTACCTGGTACTTGGTCCATATAATTAATCATTTTTGGAAGCAAAACCAGCCTATTGGGTTTATTTAATGTTTACATAATTTTCTAGTAGACTTAAGGT